>NC_048304.1:2130620-2395844 GCF_013100865.1 Trachemys scripta elegans | reverse complement strand
CAGTTTCTCCTCCCTTGGTGTTCACACCTCAACTGCTAGCAGAGCACCTCACCCTCCCTGATTGAACTAACCTCGTTATCTCCACACTGATATATACCTGCCTCTGGAGATTTCCATTACTTGCATCTGAAGAAGTGAGGTTCTTACCCACGAAAGCTTATGCTCCCAGTACTTCTGTTAGTCTCTAAGGTGCCACAGGACCCTCTGTTGCTTTCTAAATATTAAGAGATCCCATGGAGCTACCTCGTGAGTGGGAGGAGATCTGATTAGGGTGGTAGTTTTGAGGAATTTTGTGACGTGTGGGTGATGGGGTCAGGGACGCCAACTCTTAATTGCCAGAATTGAGGATATAACTTGACTCTTGAGTGCAGGTATAGAGATGGGCCTGCTTGTAAAAATTCTAGGAACAATTTGACCAAAGCTGAGCCTGCTGTGTATCCTCTTGATGTGCACCAGGAATCAAACTTTCTCCATATTACTATACACAGTACTAAGAACTGGTGTAAAACTTTCTGGACTTTCTGGAGCTGAACCTCTGGGCCCTTTTCACAAATGGCAGAAAGCCATTCATTCACTCATTATGGGCCAGTACTTCTCTAGACTAGAGTGACCTCGGTTGAGCACTAAGGGCTGCTGAGACTGCTTCATGGTCTCTGTGATTCCATCCTTCTGTCACTGAAAACGTTGGGTAGGAAGTCTCCTAGATAAGGGTTATCAAGGCTGCATCCATTTTAGCTAAAGCAACCAAGAACAACTTTGATGGGTGGAGACTTTCTCTTTACTGGATTTTTCCTCATTCTTCCCTTGCAACCTTAAGCATGGCGGCTGAAATGGGAATGTAAAGGTCAGTTTTAGAGCCCATTGGAAAATATTTGGGGGTATTTCTGTCTCTGACTGCCTCTTTCTCCTCAGCCCCTTTTTTATCCTTTTGGCTGGAGTGCTCAGGGGCGACATCAAAGAAAAAATAAACAGAAACAGAAATGGGGGGGGGAGGGAGAGATAGCTCAGTGGTTTGAGCATTGGCCTGTTAAACCCAGGGTTATGAGCTCAATCCTTGAGGGGGCCACTTAGGAATCTGGGGCAAAATCAGTATTTAGTCCTGCTAGTGAAGGCAGGGGGCTGGACTCAATGACCTTTCAGGGTCCCTTCCAGTTCTGTTAGATAGGTATATTTCCATAGATTATTATTCAGAAATAGACTCAAAAGAACTGTGCAGAGAACAAGAGTTCCTGGGCATGCTCTAGGATGTCTGTGTTTATGACCCTTGGTCTGCTGACAGGGAGGACTAACAGGAGAGAGGGCTGAGGATTCAGAATCATAAGGATCCGGACAGGAAAGCCTATGCCTGTGCCTTCCCACTGAGATGGCTGCTGAGAAGTTAGGCCAGGAGCCTGTTCCAAAATGGCTGCTTGTGGCACATAGCTTCCGACTCCAAAATGACCACCACAGCCCCACTATGAAGGGAAGAGGGACAGTGGTGGGGAACTAATTTCTCTGTGCCTCTGGTGGTATCAAGAGCTCAGAGGAACAGAGGGGGTGTCCTGACCATAGCATGCCCAATGGTGGGGGCAAGTCCCTGGTAATGCATGTAGCCCCACATCACAGTACTTTGCCTGGTGGAGGGGAGGAGGGAAGGTAACTGGGGACCTAGGGCTTCACTGCACCAATTCCACTGGCTGAAGCTCCTGAAGCCTCCACAGTTCACCCAGCAATCGGGCCCCCATTGACCCCCCAGTGGTCTGGATGCTCTGTTCATTTCCTGAGGACTCCATGGTACACTCGCAGATGGGACCAGTCTGCGTCAGTGGCCATGTGACACCAGGGCCCGTGTTCAGCTTCTGGGATGGGACACCTGTTGTGGAGCCTGGTCCACATCAGTGGTACCGATCGAGTCCCCAATGTCCGTGCTTTGTCATTCTGGACCTCGTGTTTGTCCACTGCTGTGGACATGCTGTGCTACTGGACCAGACTGGTAGCCTCCTTTCTAACCACAGCAGCTCCAAGGTTGGGGGGCCAAAAAGTACACTTGTCGCCTTCAACACACTCAGCCAACACTTTAACATTGTCCTGAACACTTTATTACTTCTTCTACCCCTGACTATTTAGACCCCTCCAAGCTGTGCACTGTTAATTTCTACAAAAGCTCCTCTTAACTGCCCACACTATTAAAAACATTTTATTGCAGTTTATTATTATTTAATAAAACACTAAGATTTTACTAGTTACTGAATTTTGAGATTGTAACTTGATTTTATTTTTTAGAGTAATATATATTTTAGCTGACTTTTTCCATGGCTTTAAGCTTATTTATGGTTTTTACACTTATTTTTTAACTTTTTATACTTTGCCTGCACAGCTGTACTCATCAAATACCGTCCTTGAAAGACGGCTGTGTTTGTTATTTGGATTTATAACAGACATCGTGTTCTCCCTGACTTTCCAGGATTTTTTTTTATTTAGTTTGGGGATGTTTTATTTATTATTTTGATTTTCTCTTTAAGAAATACATACAAAAAAGCATAAGGTGGCACATTTTGTTGGTAACGCTTTAGCTTCTAGAAATAATCCTTGTAAAACTGCTGGCTTGATTTGGCCTTTCTTTGACTTAGGATAAAAAAAACTGGTTACTAGTTTTTCCATGGCTGCCAATGGGTCCTATTTTTTGAAAATATTAGTGGCAGACCTTTGCCATATTCTGCCAAGCATTTTTTAAAAATCTAATACTACTTTCTGCATAATGGGGCCTTGATTCTTACTGGAGCATATGAGCGCTACTGTAACATGCACATTAAATAATAAATCCCACGTTTTAGGTCCTAATCCTGCGTCGGGGTCTGTTAACATGGACTACAGCACCCTTGCAGAGATCACATGAAGTCAACGGTTCTCTCAACACCTCTTGCACTTGGCTCCCCACCTGGCTCACGTCTTGTCACTCATAAGAACGGCCATACTGGGTCAGACCAAAGATTCAGCCAGCCCAGTGTCCTGTCTACCGACAGTGGCCAATGCCAGGTGCCCCAGAGGGAGTGAACCTAACAGGTAATGATCAAGTGATCTCTCTCCTGCCATCCATCTCCACCCTCTGACAGACAGAGGCTAGGGACACCATTCCTTACCCATCCTGGCTAATAGCCATTAATGAACTTAACCTCCATGAATTTATCTAGTTCTCTTTTAAACCCTATTATAGTCCTAGATTTCATAACCTCCTCAGGCAAGGAGTTCCACAGGTTGACTGTGCGCTGTGTGAAGAAGAATTTCCTTTTCTTTGTTTTAAACCTGCTGCCCATTAATTTCATTTGGTGGCCCCTAGTTCTTATATTATGGGAACAAGTAAATAACTTTTCCTTATTCACTTTCTCCACACCACTCATGATTTTATATACCTCTATCATATCCCCATCTTAGTCTCCTCTTTTCCAAGCTGAAAGTCCTAGCCTCTTTAATTTCTCCTCATATGGGACCCATTCCAAACCCCTATTCATTTTAGTTGCCCTTCTCTGAACCATTTCTAATGCCAGTATATCTTTTTAGAGATGAGGAGACCACATCTGTACGCAGTATTCAAGATGTGGGCATATCAGGGCAATAAGACATTCTTTATATAAGGGCAATAAGACATTCTCCGTCTTATTCTCTATCCCTTTTTTAATGATTCCTAACATCGTTTGCTTTTTTGACTGCCGCTGCACACTGCGTGGACATTTTCAGAGAACTATCCACAATAACTCCAAGATCTCTTTCCTGATTAGTTGTAGCTAAATTAGCACCCCCACCCCATCATATTGTTTATATAGTTGGGGTTATTTTTACCCATGTGCATTACTTTGCATTTATCCACATTAAATTTCATTTGTCATTTTGTTGCCCAATCACTTAGTTTTATGAGATCTTTTTGAAGTTCTTCACAGTCTGCTTTGGTCTTAACTATCTTGAGCAGTTTAGTATTATTGCAGACTTTGCCACCTCACTATTTACCCCTTTCTCCAGATCATTTATGAATGAGTTGAATAGGATTGGTCCTAGGACTGACCCTTGGGGAAAACCACTAGTTACCCCTCTCCATTCTGAAAATTTACCATTTATTCCTACCCTTTGTTCCCTGTCTTTTAACCAGTTCTCAATCCATGAAAGGATCTTCCCTCTTATCCCATGACAACTTAATTTACATAAGAGCCTTTGGTGAGGGACCATGTCAAAGGCTTTCTGGAAATCTAACTACACTATGTCCACGGATACCTCTTGTCCACATGTTTGTTGACCGCTTCAAAGAACTCTAATAGATTAGTAAGACACGATTTCCCTTTACAGAAACCATGTTGACTTTTGCCCAACAATTTATGTTCTTCTATGTGCCTGACAATTTTATTCTTTACTATTGTTTCAACTAATTTGCCCGGTACTGATGTTAGACTTAAATATTGGCGTTACATTAGCTATCTTCCAGTCATTGTGTACAGAAGCTGATTTAAAGGACAGGTTACAAACCATAGTTAGTAGTTCCGCAATTTCACATTTGAGTTCTTTCAGAACTCTTGGGTGAATGCCATCTGGTCCCAGTGACTTGTTACTGTTAAATTTATCAATTAATTCCAAAACCTCCTCTAGTGGTTCAATCTGTGACAATTCCTCAGATTTGTCACCTACAAAGAATGGTTCAGGTTTGGGAATCTCCCTAACATCCTCAGCCATGAAGACTGAAGCAAAGGATTCATTTAGTTTCTCCGCAATGACGTTATCGTCTTTAAGTGCTCCTTTTGTATCTCGATCGTCCAGGTTATTAGCAGACTGGTTATTTAGCAGACTTCCTGCTTCTGATGTACTGAAGCATTTTGTTATTACCTTTTGAGTTTAGCTGTTCTTCAAACTCCTTTTTGGCTTTTCTCATTACATTTAATTTGGCAGTGTTTATGCTCCTTTCTC
Source organism: Trachemys scripta elegans (assembly GCF_013100865.1). Taxonomy (NCBI): domain Eukaryota; kingdom Metazoa; phylum Chordata; order Testudines; family Emydidae; genus Trachemys; species Trachemys scripta. Next base: position 2,390,918 of record NC_048304.1, on the reverse strand, counting down.
TTTACCTCACTAGGATTTGACTTCCACTTTTTAAAAGATGCCTTTTTATCTCTCACTGCTTCTTTTACATGGTTGTTAAGCCAAGGTGGCTCTTTTTTAGTTCTTTTACTGTGTTTTTTAATTTGGGGTATGCATTTAAGTTGGGCCTCTATTATGGTGTCTTTGAAAAATGTCGATGCAGCTTGCAGGGATTTCACTCTAGTCACTGTACCTTTTAATTTCTGTTTAACTAACCTCCTCATTTTTGCATAGTTCCCCTTTCTGAAATTAAATGCCACAGTGTTGGGCTGTTGAGGTGTTCTTCCCACCACAAGAATGTTAAATGTTATTATATTATGGTCACTATTTCCAAGCGGTCCTGTTATATTACCTCTTGGACCAGATCCTGTGCTCCACTCAGGACTAAATCGAGAACTGCCTCTCCCCTTGTGGGTTCCTGTACCAGCTGCTCCAAGAAGCCGTCATTTAAAGTATTGAGAAATTTTGTCTCTGCATTTCGTCCTGAGGTGCCATGTACCCAGTCAATATGGGGATAATTGAAATCCCCCACTATTATTGAGTTCTTTATTTTGATAGCCTCAGACTCCTTTCTTTGGCATACAGCAAAGCTACACAGAGTTGATCATACTCAAGCGTAGGGGGTGGGGTATACCACACATCCAAAGTTACATTGCAAACCTCTTCCATTATAGACACTTGCATATTACATTCCATCACACCTTTTGGGATTGGGTTGGTCACGCTGTATGAACCAATCCCTGTACAGCACACACACTCTTTACCTCATCTTTTAAGGCAGAGAAAATTCTGGAGCAGCTCTTCAGTGGAAGGAATTATCTGGAGAGTCACCCCCACCAAACAGAAATCTATGACTCCGCCTGCTACAGCGTGGAGGACTGAGAACTTATCGACCCATTCCCCAAAGTAAGATATTAATATTACATACATGCTGGGTCAGTAATTATTGCCAAAACTATTGTTTAAACTTTGAAAGAAGATAAGTGTCCAATAGCAAGATTGTTTATTTGTTCAAATTCAACAAACTGCACAGAACAGCCAGCCATTTTTCTTGGGAAGAAGCCAGCCCAGTATCAGAAAGTGTTTTCTCCACTTTGTATAAATTCATCATCCTCTTAAAATTAAGGGAATACACTGTGTATCTCTCCTGGACTGGCAAATACATCATCAACCACACTAGGCCAACTTTCAGCTCTTGGTCACACCTCAGCAGACCCACTGAAACCTGTTGGGCTGCACCGGTGTAAACTGAACAGAATCTGGCATGTTGAGAGTGTCATAGCCCCAAAGAGATAAAGTGCACTGTCTTTCCTTTGTCTTGTAACAGACAGCAGAAGTACTCCACTAACCAGCAGAGCAATTAGCAACATAATTTGGGAGGATTTGCACAATTAATTATGTCTGCATTCTTCAGAAATGATTTCCCCCTACAACCAACTTGATGTGCCTGGTTTCAGACCTAACCTCATCCCCATTTCCTACCAAAAAGAAAAAGAACCAGAAGTGTGTGTGTAGGAGCTTGCGCATTGTATTCCCTATTCATGATAAAACTCAGCATAGTTCGCCTTTTGCCATCTTGCAGATAAATGAAGAGAAGCTAAGGAGTGAAAAATACCCCTTAGTAACCATGACGTTCTGTACCAATTGCGTTTTTCTAAAAGACACTCCTCCTGAATCATCTGAGACAAAGCTTATGAGGTTTGTTATTTCACTGTTTTCTAAAGTTATTAAAATTCAAAGTAGTAATAGGGGTGGTGCAGCTTTTAAAATGTAGTGTGAAAAGTGTTGCCTTCAACTGTTTCAACATTCTTGGACAGGAAGCCAGCTTGCCAACACTTTAAACTGATACACACACTGGATCCATTCACTCATCTCCATCTGGCAGGATGGCTCTGCGCCTACTTACAAGGTAATATGGCAGTTTAAATATTAATAGAAGGTTCCCTGAAAATAATCTCACAATGTGATAGTGTATCTGCAAAAGATTTCATAGTGTTACATCTCTGAATCAAGGTAATATCTATTGTCCTAGAGGCATCATTTTTTTATCTTTTCAGAAGGATGATAGAGGAGACATGCTGCCACATGAACTTACCTCTGCACCACGATCTGCACAACCAGCATCACCATCCAGGGACCCTGATATTTCTTGTCACCTCTGAAAAAAATAAAAATGGGAAATTGACTTTGGCAGCCTAGCTTCATAGCAGTACTGCAAGTACGTCAAGAAGGAACCTCACATTATTTGTTCTTTGTTCTTGGATACAAAACATGATACCAGTTTCTGACCATAAAAATCTTACCCCCGTCACACATGACCAGCATGCTTGTGTTTAGGAGTACCTGTCTGCAGAGGTCTTGATCATTATCATCTATTACTTATAAAGTACTAAAAGCGTGCTGAGTAGTGTACAAAATATGGAAGATGCCAAGCTTGTACCAAAGAGCATACAACCAAAGTAAGATGATGGTTCATAGTCTGCCTTGACTTCCAGCCATGCCAAACTACTGAAGACCATTTAATATATTCAGGCTGAACAAAGTACAAGGAAATACATTGAAGGACACGATCCTGTCCTGGGCAGGTGGATGGACTAGACAGTGGCAAGGGTTAAGACCTGCTGGACTACTATGAATACTACAAAGAAAGAAAAATGTGAACCCTTCCCAAGGGTAACTCAATGAGCTGATTAACAAGGGACCTATTGCCTGATGGACGTCATGAGTAAGACTGCGAGTTTGTCACGGAGATCACAGAAGTCATGGATTCTGTGACTTTCCGTAACCTCCGTGACTTCTGCAGCGGCCAGTGCCCTGGTTCAGGGGCAGCTCAGGCAGACCCTGCGCCAGCCATACCGGCCACTGCTGAGGAAGTCTCTTGGGCCACCGCGCCCTCCCTCCCCCTGCCACCAGCAGCAGCACAGAAGTAAGGGTAGCAGTACCGCAACCCCCACCCCCACAGTAATCTTGTGACCGCCCCCCCCCCCATCACAACTTCCTTTTGGGTCAGGACCCTACAGTTACAACACTGTGACGTTTCAGATTTAAATATCTGAAATCATGACATTTACAATTTTTAAAATCCTATGACTGTGAAATTGACCAAAATGGACCATGAATTTGGTAGGGCCCTAATTATAGCCATTAGCTCTTGACTAGTAACTTCAGATACAGACTTTCCAAGTTTCACATTGGTAACTGCAAAATCAGAAAGAAAGAACAAAGTTTTTAGTCTTTGCAAGACTAGCGGAAAAGTCAAAAACCTCTCATCTAGTACCAAAGTATGCAATGTTTTTGACACAGTATGTGAGGTAAGGGTATTATATGCAGGTAACAAGATACGTGACATTCCTCAGACTGTGGCATTTCTAGCTTGGCTAGAGTTGGTACCAAGTAGACCATATTTTCAAACTACCTAAAGCTAATAGAACTATGTAATGCAACACATTTTGAAATGGGCATTTGCTAAAAGCACCTTCTGTACATGCATACAACCCTGTTTGCAGTCATGTGTCTAAACTGCACTATTTGAAACATGCCTGTGTAAAAATCTGAGCCAGCGCTCACTGGGTGTAATGCACAAGACATTTTTAAAGGCAAATGTTGCTTGATCACGTTGGGATTCCTCCATTTATAGAAGGGATGGGAAGAGAACCAAGTGTCACAACTATGGAAATAATGCCAGAGACATTTCCATAGTATAGTTCACCAGACAGAAAGCAGGGCAATCACTTCTCTACAAAATCAGCTCCATTTTAGTTTAGATACTATGCATATTCTGATACCTCAGGGGATAAGTGGTGGGAAGAGAACCTCTCGCCTCTAGGTGGCACAGGTAACAATAGTGACTAAATGTCACTGTCTGACCGCTGTTTGGCAGGCGCTGTGACATAAAATGAAACTTTCCATCCAGATCCTCGTGTACAAGAGGCCTACCTCTTAAAACTGCCGTCATACCTGGGCTCTTCTCTCCTTCTAGGACAGACACCAGCAAGGATAAAGAGTCTAGACCTACCACACCACTATCATACTTATTCAGCTACTTTTGATGGTCCGAGGTGCTGGCACTTTTGGTGCTGAAGACCCCGAATTCAATCTACAGTGATGACCAACCATCAAGCAGCCAGACTCCAGCCAGTCGTGGCAGAAGCAGCCTTAAAGAGAGACCTCTGGACATTCAGAGAGCTTTCTACAGTTTTGACTGGACTTCTCTGCCAGGTGCTGATTGGCTGTCTCCTCTCTCACAGTCTCTTCACTTCACCTTGACTCCACCACCTGTTTCCCTCTTTTCTATCTGCCTTTCCCATTTAGCTAATCCCCCGCTAACCATATCCACCAAAAACAGTGGAACTAGCATGCCATTGTTCACTCAGCTTGTGTTCCCCTTCCTTCCCCACCCCTTCCTCCACGGTATGTCTGTCTTGTCTGTTTAGCTTGTAAAGCTCTTCAAGGCAGGGGCCATCTCCTATTCTGTATTTGTACAACGGGACCCCATTCTTCGTTGGCCCTTAATCAATGCCATAATAAAACTTACTAAATAATACTAATGCTGTCTGTATGTGTCCGTGGCTGCAATGTGTTCCACATGGATTTCTGTTGCCAGACCTGTCAGTCTAGTTCTGTTCACAAAGTACCATTTTTTCCTTTTAATCCGGATGGATGCTTCATTGCTCTGACTCAAATGATGAAATAGAATAGTAAAAATGGCACAAAATTAATTCCTCCCTATGGCAGGTTCTCATGGGAAGCTGAAAAGATACAAAAATAGACCCATTCTTATTAGTGCCATAAGACTGATAGGTGAATCTTATTCAGAGAAGGAAACTGTAATGACAAGAATATAAATGTTAATGTAAGGTTCAAATGCAATTTTAATATTTATCCTGTAGAGGTAAATAGCCCTGGTGCATATCTGAACAGTAAACACACACTAAATCAATTCAAGTGCTTGCAAACTAATCCATTTTCAAATAGGTTTCCTTCAAGGCAAAGAGTCTGCACTGCCAAGGACCCAGTCCTTTGGTGATGGAAGCAGAAAACAGAGGCACTAATCTGTGCCATTTTAAAAGCACCACACTGCTGAGTGCAGCTGTCTCCACTGGGCCATCGCTCATATCAGAAAGCACTTATACCGTCCTTTATGCTTTCCCGGAGTCTCCCGTCATTGCTAAGACTTTTGTTGTGTTAACAGCTAAGATTCATCATTCTGAACACACACCAAATCCAAACACCTTTGAAATGTAGGGAGGTTCAAAAACCATACCTGGATCTGGACTAAAATTTGATAATGGCTCCAGTCCTTATGCCAGGCTGACCCCAGCTGGTGGATCTGAACACAACAATCCTTAGGACCCAGGGCTGGCGCTTCCATTTAGGCAACCTAGGTGGTCGCTTAGGGCACCAGGATTTGGGGGGGCGGCATTTTGCCGCCCTCGGTGGCAATTCGGTGGCGGGGGGTCCTTCCGCGCTCTGGGTCTTCGGCGGCAATTCTGTGGTGAGTCCTTCACTTGCTCTGGGACCCGCCGCCGAAGTGCCCCGAAGACTGGGAGCATGGAAGGACCCCCCCACCGCAGAATTGCCGCTGACGACCGGGAGCGCGGAAGGACCCCCGCCTAGGGCGCCAAAAACCTTGGTGCCGCTCCTGTTAGGACCCACTGAAGTGAATGGAAAGATTCTTACTAACGTCAATGGACTCTGATTAAGGCCCATTGAAGAAGCAATACCTGTAATATCTGCATGGTAGCAGCTAGGAAATGCTGATTTTTTTTAAATGGTTCCCACCATACATGTTTTGGTGGCTGATTTGCAGATCTTCAAATATTTCATGACTCTTCGAGCTTTGGAAAGCAATATCGTCATTTCAGATTGTGCTCATCTGCACATCTGATATGTGACAATATTAATCAGACAAACACGCAATGGGTTTTTGTCTCCCTCCCCCACTTCAATAAAGTACAACACATGTATAGTCCAGAATATAACCTGTGAAACATGTTTAATGCTTGGTGTTGACGTGTAGGAATTAGGTGATAACCTCAGGCATTTGCCAGAACATTGGTCTCCTCCAAAAAGCCACGGATCATGATTTTAGGAAATCGTGGTAGGTGTCAGTATATAGGTCCATTTGTTAGCTTGGGATAGAATTTTGGGTTTGACTTTTTGATACTCTTATATCTTATGCTAATATGTGTAAACAAACGACAAAGATGCTGTGATGTTGCTTCTGCCTAATCAGATGGATTTGTTAGTACAATGGCAACAGATAAGAGCAGTTAAAGTGTTACTCCACGGCACACCTAAAAGATTGCCTCAAGCCCTATCTCAAGGGAAGATCAAGCAACCAGTCAGGAGGGGCAAAGGGGGATGGGGAGAAGGTATAAAACACTAGAAGACCAAAGAAATGTCTGTCCCTGACCGCAGCACAACCTCACTCCTTACCCCTCCCACTGGGTACAAAAGGGGTGGGACTCTAGGCATGCATTGCAGGTATATTTGGGCCTGCTAAGGAGGAGGAGATGGGGAGGGGGAAATTAGGAACAGGGACACAGGCAAGGCTCTGCGGTGTCAGAGCTGGGAACGGACTCTGCTGGCGTGTAGAACTATGGATGTGTTTGCTTGGAACTAACCCCAATAAACATTACATTGCCTGCACTTCGACTTCTGGTCTTCTGCTTTCTGTCTGCATGACAAGAACCAGGGAGGGGGTGAAGGGAAAGCCCTCTAACAGTAGACATCCCTTTAAAATATGGTGGGAGTCATTAAAAAGCCAACACACGCCAGGCTTAACTACAGTTATCTCCTATTCTAAGAAAAGGTGAACATGGGCTTCCCACCCACCCCCTCTTGAGATAACTGCTGAAGAATGCTGGTCCTTGGCCATATGCCAAACTTCTGACAATTAGGAAGAAGCTTTCCTCCCCGTGGACAGGTTTCCCTGTAACTGCCAAATGCAGGGTTTCTGCCACCTTCGGCTGCAATAGGTGGGCTGGCCATGTAGGAGAGAGAGAATACTGGACCAGGGAGGCCACTTGTCTGAGTCTCTCTGGCAATTTCTATATTCCTATGTACTAATGTCTGCACAAAGTAAAACTATTTCCCCATACTTATTCCCCTCCCCGCCCCCCACAGTTCCTCACATCTCCTTGTCAATTGCTAGAAATGGGCCATTTTCATTACCACTACACACAGTTCTTTTTCTCTCCTGCTAATAAAAGCTCACCTTAACTGATCACTCTCCTTATAGTGTGTATAGTAACACCCATTGTTTCATGTTCTCTGTGTATATATATATATCTTCCTACTGTATTTTCCACTGCGTGCATCCGAAGAAGTGGGCTGTAGCCCACAAAAGCTTATGCTCAAATAAATGTGTTAGTCTCTAAGGTGCCACAAGTACTCCTGTTCTTTTTGCGAATACAGACTAACACGGCTGCTACTCTGAAAAATGTCTGCACTGTTAGATTACAGCCAGAATGCTTTCAATTGCTTTGTTTCTAGATGCAATCGCCAAATTATTCTCAATATTGTTATATTTACTATTACCTATCATTTAAAGGTAGCACATTCGTTCTTAATACTTGTGAATTTCAAACAAAATACTATCGTTTCAGCCTCTATTTAATATCGTTTCCTTTTAAATTTGCTAGAATCTCTCAAAATCCAATAATGGTTCATGTTATTGCCGCTGGACATTACCTACAAAAGAATAAATGGGATGTTCAATGACGACTGATTAATCAGTGCTCTTTGTAATTTCGCAGTATGCCAAAGAAGAGTAAATCATGTAAGCGTATCTCATTTTCCACTGCATAATGTCACTAATTATACAACAATTCTTGGATTAAACAGATCTTATGTAAACATAATGATCTCATTTGCAGTGAATTCCCTCAGTTTAGTTAACCAATTGCTTTTGTAATTCTGGAGGTATCATTAAAACCTTTCTAATTTAAATACAAACAGATGTGTATCATAATACCATTGTCAAATGTAACCCTTGATACTTTACTAAATAAGTGAAGGAAAAATTATATATTCCTCATGTGATATTTAATTACATGATTTGAAGAGGAAATAATAACTCCTAATGATGGAATTAAAGGTTTCAAGATCTAATTTGATTAAGCTATGTGCATATTGGCATATATCTTGCCATGCAGCAAAATGTATCATGATTTTCGCATTCACAAGGGAATTAAAGCATTTTTGTTGTAAGAGACACTCATTCCGAGTGTGTTATTAATACTGGGTCACTTTTCCAGAACTGCAGGAAATGCCTCAGCAACAATACTTTGTGGTACATGTACAATCACCAGATGCTGCCCAAAACAGGGACCCACTGGCATCTGAGCAGAAGATAAAAGGTACTTAATGGCTCAATATCAGATGTCTTTGGAGCATGAAAATGCTTGTTTTTCAGGATGTTATTATGCTAATAGATTAAAACAGGCTCTTCTAAGCTCTTTTACAAATGTGTTTACCCCTGAAGACCATAAACAACTTGCTTTGCAGGCAATTCTCATGAATTATTACAGACTCTAAAAACAATTACAGTGTTATCTGTTCAGTTTTCATGTTCAGTACAGTTAGCCAACATATAGTAGAAATAACGAGCAATCTACTAGAAAATATATATATATAATAGAGGAGTGTGAGATTGATTAGATAAAATAAATTAAAGTAGATTAGATTAAACAGATACTTATTCAGGAAATGAACTCTTATTCCAGGCACCGTGTACTGTTCTATCAAGAAACAGATTCAACAATAGCTGTTAACTTAATATCTAATTAGATGAGTCACTTTTTTCCCCCCCTGTTACCGCCCGTATCCACAGCCAGCTGTTTTGTACCTCCAGGCCTCTAGCACCGCCACCTCCCCTTTTTCTTCTCAGCTGTTCTTGCATATGAGATCAGGAAGATGAGAATAAGACAAACAGAGCAGCCCAAGCTAGCAACAGTCCCTGGAGGAACCAATTTCAATCAAAACCCCTCCGCATCTGTTCAGCTGACTCCCCTGGGGTTACGAATCTCACTTGAGAAGACCTGCCTGAGGGCATGCAGCCTGCATGCTGGGACAGGCATAGATTGGGTTTTATGGACATATGCCGCACATTCTTCTGCTACATCACCCTTCAATTAACAGGTATGGTTCTTGGCAGGCACCACGGTATGCTGCACGGGGGATTAATATTGAACTATATTTTAACAAGGGGGTTTTCGGCTACCCTAGGGTACCTGTACATAGTTAGACCCTGCCTCAGTAAGAGGTGTGCTGCTCAGACATGGGCAATTGCTGACGTACAGGACATGGAAACATCTAGGCCCAGTTTACAGGTAGAATTTGAAAACAAACAATTAACACTGCCATGAGCACAGCTCCCATTTCCATGTGTTAGGCCGGATTGCCAGCTGCTGTACTCCACTGAAGTTAGCAGAGTCACACCAGTAACCAGTCTGGCCCATTAATTTCTACCATTCTTCAGCTACACAGATGATAGCTTCTGTTATGCTGCTATCAGTGTGGACGTGACTCAGTGACCATTAATGCCATCAGTGTTTACAAACAATGAATGGGAAGATTGCATCGTGTCTCACGTAGGCAGATACCCACGGTAAAATCCTTATACCGCACAGCACCAGTGGTCGCCGTCTAGTAACAAGGGCACATGCAATAGGCAATGACCAAGCTTTAAAAAAACCCAGGAGATTAAATTTAGGCTACTGGATCCATAATTAGCAATTTAAGGACTGAGCGAAATCCTACCGAAGGCAGTTGGCTCTTTCCCTTGATTACAATGGGCCTTGGATCAGGCCCCTAAACAAGGGCGCTGACTTTCAAAAGTGCTAAGCACCCAATAGTCCCCACTGAAGTCAGCCAGAGCTGCACCGTACTCAGCATTTTTGAAAATCAAGCCTCTTATTTAGGTCCTTAAATCTGCATTTCAAAACGTAATGTTTGACTCCTAGTTTTGACAATTTTCTAACCCTAGGATTTGAAATTCTTGGCTCTGTTTGCTGCACATATAAAACTTCCCTGAATATCTGCAGCACTGCAGATTTTCAAAAATGAGATGAATTCATCTTCTTGGCTCTTTGTATGCAGTTTCCTGATTTGCACAGTAACCATCCATTCAAATTAGGGGCCACAAGTACAGAACTATTTGGTGCCTGGAATAGTGCACATAAGGATTTTGAAAACATGGTACTTACTGTGTCCTTTTATCTGCAACTAATGTCACTTATTTGTGCATGGAAATTATTACCCAAAATGTTTCCTTAGGGGAACTCATGAACAAACTTAGTACTTGACCATTTTGTTAACATGCTTAGTTTCTTTTCAAACAGCAGCAAACAGAGAATTAATTGATCTTAGGCTCATTCCACCCCACTCAGATATCCTTGGTGAGGAATAGTAACTAATTAGTTAGACTAGCTGACCCTTGCGATCCCTCCTAGCCCTATGGTTCTATGAGTCTATGAATTAGGCAAAAGATGATAAGGTTAACAGCTGGATTATCTCTTCTTTTTGGGTGATTACAGATTTTTATTATTATTATTGAAGTCACTCCTGTGCTACTATTTGAAAAATGATTACATTATAGCCCTTTTCAAATAAACAGTATGAATTAATATTAACAGAGACCCTTCTCTTAACTTCTTAGTCAATCATTAGCAGCCTACAATGCCAAATATCAGTGGTTCAACACCATGGTATCTTTCTTTATTTGCATTTTCTGCTGAAAAACTAAAACACAAAACCAAGAAAACACAGTTGCAATGACTGGACTCTGAGGATAAGAGGATGTTTCACACTCTCCCGGAGGACACAGTTACCTTGAGAGGCTCCTCATGCTAGGACAGGTCAGGTTTCTCAGGAAGGTCATTTTCTGACATTTGGTAATGGTACGGCTGAGCGTTATCAATTTAGGCGGCGTGTACAAGACACTAGACATCTATATAGCTGCATTATGAGCATTAGCCAGGACATGTCAATTTGGTAACCTTGCTGTAATGAAATGATCGATGACCAACTGGTGGGAAAGATCACAACTCTACAGAGCTGTACAATATTACTCTCTGAATCAAATCTGACGTGAGTGAGGCAGGAACATTTCTCCTCAAGTGGAACAAGACTTCAAGGAAGCCAAGACACTTAAAAATCGGAAGTTGAGCCACAAAGGAAAGGTTTGAATTTTTAGGCAGGGAAAAGAGGCGGAATCTGAATAGACCCTTAAATAGCTCGTATCACACTATGATGGATGTGCCAACCCCCCTCTCTTGCTAACACACTTTTCAGGAAGCGTAAAGGATATTTGCTTATTTTTTAACTGCAAGAGCATTCCACAAATTATGCCATTCTCCTGAGTAAGTTGTAATTAGCAAGTGTCCTACTGCCTTTCAGGTTTATTACAACACTACACATCACAACACTGCCCTAACAAGGAAATAAAAAATAATCGAATTAATCTATGCACTGGAGCACATCTCCCAGGGAGGCAAAGCTATGGTGCAAGTAAAACAAGGCTCCAGACACCACTCGCTCCCCTTTAGGACTGAGCGCAAGACGCTGCACTTGGCGCAAGACGTAAGAACGTAGCAAAGGTGGCTGGTTCTGAAGATTCCCCTGATCCTCGGCCTGGCCAGGGCATGAATCTCTGGGGTAGATTAGAGCAGCCTTGCCCAGCCATGCCCCTTGCCCCTGGCAACAGCGCTAATGGCAGGGGCTGAGCAGGGTGACGTAGGAGTCACTACAGCAGCTCTACCCCACCCGAGGACCCCATAGGCAGAGGGAATTTCCTTAAAGGCTGCTTTTGTGCTGGGGCCATGATCTGGCACAAATGTTCGAGCTCCTCCTCCTCAATCCCCTCTGCTGCTCCCTGTTTACATCCTGGTGTTTTAATAAGAGGAGAGACATGCCAGTGTTGGTTCAGTGCCCTGTTCAACACATATCTGGGATGAAAGCCTGGCCCCATGGAAGTTACAGGGAGTTTTGCAATTGATTTAAGTGAGGCCAGGATTTCCCAAATTTATCAGCAGATCTCATTATCTTTACGAGGTCTGAAAGCTTATTAATGTTTCTGCTCCAAGATTGGCTAGAGGAAACGTCAGTCACAATTCACGGCTCCCCACTAACTGTAATGGTGTGCTAATCACCCTTTGCTCCTCCTCGATCACTAATTTCAGTCAGAGTTCGTTTGCCTTCACGTCACATCAGAAACCCTACTCGCTCATCAATGCGAAGGGGGCCGTGGATGACAGCAAATGTTCAGGGTGGGAGGTAGGTGGAGTTCTTGGTAGCTGGCCGTATCATCATGTGCTATTTGATGTGGTCTTGTGAGACAGGCATCTCTACTGAACTGAATAAACAAACATACAACAACTTAATGTTAAGCAATAGGTGACGGGCCAAAGCTGGCTGAAAACATAGCAGCAACGTATTTGACTGAATCTTGGGCAGTACATGAAAAGGTTAATCCTGCAATCCCATTGACAAAGTAGACATAGCTCCTCCAGCAGCTTTTGCCTTGGGAAGTGCAGAAAACATGTCCTGGTCATGAGTTGCCTTCAGACTATCCTTTTGAAGGACTCTTCTTGATATTAAGAACTTACTAAAATTCACTGATTCAACTAATAGGGAAAAACAAAGTTCCCAAGAAAGTCTCACCCAGAAAACTGTGTCAAACTATGAGCTTTCACATAAAGCCTGATCCAAACCCGTGACATCAGGTGGAAAAGACTCCCAATAAATGCCTTTGGGTCAGGCCTTTAGTGGCTTTATTTAATTGCAAGATTAAATTGGGGGGGGGGTTGGACTAGATGACCTCGTGAGGTCCAGTCCAACCCTGATAATCCATGATTCTAAAATCTGAGATTTTCCAAGATTCTGTTAATTTGGACCAGGGTGAAAGTTGCACACATTCCACCAGGCCAAGATTTTTAAAAATGTGGCACTAAAAATCAAGCTCCTAAATCCCTCTATAGGCTCCTAAATACTTGGCCTGATTTCTGGGGGTTTTACCACCTACTACTTTTACCAAAGTCAGTGCTCTGGTATGTTTCATTTAAAATCCATCTCTGCTCTGAGGAGTGACTGTAAAGTGGCTTCGTGGTGTTCCATGTATTTCAGAGCCAAATTTCCAAAGAGCTCAGCACTTTGGTCAGCACGGGGTGCTGAGTTCATTGGGAAATCTGGCCCTCAGTGACTCCATCTCAGATGTGCTCAGTTTACAAAGAGGGAAAAGATATCGGGTCTGGTCCTGACATGGTGTCGCTTCCCTGACTTAAATGGAGTTACGATAACAGCTGACACCAGCTGAGGATCTAGCCCATTTTCAATAGCTGCCAACCCAGCAACCTCAAGCTGGATTCTGAAATGCAAGCCGGATTATTTCCTTCTCACGTGTCATTCTCACAAGTGATAAAGATCCAAAATCCTGCCCTCAGTTATCTTGTGCAGTCCTAGGGCTTTCACCGAGATTGGAACTCAGTAATCCGTTACACCTGTGCAAACAGCTCTGCAGCACATGCACAAGAAGGATCAGGATGCAGGTCATTCTCTTTACCCATTTGGCTCTACAGAGCCGGCAAGAGGAACAAAGTAGTAAACACTTATTATTGTCAGTACAGTGCGCAGATAGGCCCCAGAATACACCCGACGAGCAGAACTGCTAAATAAGAAGGTCCCATTTTTATATAGTCATTTTCCAGACTAGAACTTTAAATATATGGTTTGTTAATTCTATGGTTTAACTCTAGTCTAGTACAGAATATGTTGTCCTAGGCTGTGTAATTTGTTGGGAGGTCCTTCTTCCTCCTTCTCAGAGCCATTCATCACTTCCACCAACGTTGGAATAACACTGCCTCTCCCATGGACCAGGAGGCATGCAGTGTAACTTTATGTAGTGTGGTTAATTGAAAGACATCAACACCATTAACTGAGGCTGCAATTGTACTTTCTTGGTTAGCCACATTCGTTTCTTGAACACTTGTTGGCAGTCTCAGTGACTGATCCCTTCTTCACTCCCTCTTATGCCCACAGTCCTGACACACGTCGGAAGGCAAAATATCCAGAATAAAGGCTGGGCTATTCTTGGCTTGGAACATCACTCAGTGAAGGTCTCTGGCCTGTGTTATGCAGGTCAGATGAGATGATCAGCATAGTCCCTCTGGCCTTGAAATCTACGAAATGTCTAAGCTATTGCTCTCTGGACAAAGGGCATAGGCATGCCTAAAACATGTTTTCAGTTGTAAAAGCAAAATGCAATATTTTTAATATCTAGATCAATATTTTAGGAGTATTTGAGTCTAGCTGCCCTATGTATGTCAGTGCAAATGTACCTCATTACTGATTTGCAGTATGTAAAGTCAAAGGACACTTTCTGAAAAAGAATACATCCTTTGAAGGCATGTGAGACTCTTATTTGTCTTCAGTCTTACAGTAAATGCTGACCTACTTATGGAGGAGAAAAAATTACCCTTGGAATATAGCATCAAGTTTGTACTCAAGCAACTAAGACAACCTGTGTCTAGTGTGTGCTGGTGAGCAAGGTCTCTTTATTATAGCTAAACAGCTAAATATTGACTATGGAGGGGAGCAAGGAAGCAGATGCTTTATCTAAATTACTTCTGATCAGTTGATGTGAGGAGGCTGGTGAAAATAAAGTGGTTTGCAGAATTCACATGAATTCAGCGCGCGCGCACACACACACACACGCCGATCTAAGCATGATCAGTAAAACCCTCCCAACAAAGATCACAATCTTACTGGCAATGAACTTCTGTCCTAAGTGAGTGGCCTATTAAGAACACATTGAGATGGATTGCTGTGACAAGCTGTAGATAGTACGGTATTTACACAGAAAGGAAGGTTTTCTGCTCCTTGCTTTACTCACGTGAGTGGTCCCGTTGGCTTCACTGACAATACTTGGCTTAGTAAGGCAGGCAGAACTGGGCATGGAATCATGGCGCAGTATCAGGAAGGTGGATGTAGCTTTTGGGTGCATTGGCTATCCAGAAATATTGTGTCCGGTATGGAGAAAGGGAAGGGAGGAAGAGGCAGGTTCCTGTGAGTCCCAATTACACTTCAAAGGAACTGCAGGGGCCAGATGGGTTTCTGAACAAGGAGGTTTCCAAACACCATAAATAACAAGGCCATGTAGAGAAATTACTTTGGGTGTGTTTCTCTTTTAACTCAACACTCCACTGCAGCATCTTGAGCCCCTCTCAAGCACCTTGAAGACTGAAATACCTCAAAAGATATTGTCATGTCACGCTCCCCTCTCCCCACCAATGGCTGAGTTAATCTCTTTGCAGAGGCAGGGATGGTTTGTTGTCACCACACTCTGTTGCATCTTATTTAGATTTAAAACTAAAATGGTTTGCTCTAATAGCGTTAGTGTTAATGGAGTTGTATGTTGCAAATGGTTAACAGTCTCTCACTGTTTATATTTCAGCAGGAACTCATTATACCACCCCCAGGTACAATCCTATTAACATTATCTCTTAATTAGCTAAGAATAATTTATTTAAAGTACAGAGATGAAAAAATATTCTGGGCCTGATTCTCTTCTCACATGAAAGGGAAGATACTTATCTTATTGTAACCGGAGTTCTTTGAGATGTGTGGTCCATAGCTGTATTCCCCAGGAGGGGTGGGGCAGAGGGGAGATGGACATGCACTCCAGGTGCTTCAGACTAGAGAATTCTTGCAAGCAGGGTCCGTTGGTCAATGCCTGTACCCCTGCTTTCCTCATAATCTGCGGGCACAAGAGGTGGGGTGGACTGACCAATTGTCCAGTTCTTTCTCTCCTGCAAATCTTGTCAAGATCCAAAGAAGAGGGGAAATGAGGATGGATGATGCAACACACATAGACAAATTAGAGGATTGGGCCAAAAAAACCTGATGAGGTTCAACAAGGACAAGCGCAGAGTCCTGCACTTAGGACAGAAGAATCCCATGCTCTGTTACAGACTAGGGACCGAATGGCTAGGCAGCAGTTCTGCAGAAAAGGACCTAGGGGTCACAGTGGACGAGAAGCTGCATATGAGTCAACAGTGTGCTCTTGTTGCCAAGAAGGCTAATGGCATTTTGGGCTGTATAAATAGGGGCATTGCCAGTAGATCGAGGGACGTGATCATTCTCCTCTATTCAACATTGGCGAGGCCTCATCTGGAGTACTGTGTCCAGTTTTGGGCCCCACACTACAAGAAGGATGTGGAAAAATTGGAAAGAGTCCAGCGGAGGGCAACAAAAATGATTAGGGGTCTGGAGCACATGACTTATGAGGAGAGGCTGAGGGAACTGGGATTGTTTAGTCTGCAGAAGAGAAGAATGAGGGGGGATTTGATAGCAGCCTTCAACTACCTGAAGGGGGGTTCCAAAGAGGATGGAGCTCAGCTGTTCTCAGTGGTGGCAGATGACAGAACAAGGAGCAATGGTCTCAAGTTGCAGTGCAGGGATGTCTAGGTTGGATATTAGGAAACACTATTTCACTAGGAGGGTGGTGAAGCACTGGAATGCGTTACCTAGGGAGGTGGTGGAGTCTCCTTCTTCGGAGGTTTTTAAGGCCCAGCTTGACAAAGCCCTGGCTGGGATGATTTAGTTGGGAATTGGTCCTGCTTTGAGCAGGGGGTTGGACTAGATGACCTCCTGAGGTCCCTTCCAACCCTGAGATTCAATGATAGGGACCACATACCTTGAAGGTCAGTAACTTCCCTTTCTTCTTTGAGTCCTAGTTCCTGTGTGCATTCCACTATGAGTGACTGACAAGCAGTACTCAGAGAAAAAGGGTGACATTTTCTACCCCAAGGCTGGAGCTCCCAGCCGCCACCTCCCCACACTGCTCCCAGCCCCCCCCCCAGACGCAGTGGGTGGCAGGGGACGCCAGAAGCTGTCTGGCCACGGCAGGCAGCAGGGGACCCTGCACCTCCCACCTGCAACAGGCGGCTCCCCCTTGTTGCAACAGTGCGGGACCCGGAGCCGCAGCAGCGGTGGGTCCTGAACCTGCCTCCCTCCCCATTTAGTCAGGGATATTTTTAGTGAAAGTCAGGGACAGGTCATGGGCTGTCCATGACTTTTACTAAAAGTATCCATGACAAAATCTTAGCCTTAACCGTTAATAACGGCTTCTTAGAGCAGCTATCCTGGAACCCACAAGAATCAAATTCTTAATTTAGTCCTAAGTGGTGCAGAGGATCTGGTCCAAGAGACTAATATAGCTGAACCGCTCGGTCCTAGTGACCATAGTGTACTTAAATTTAACAGCCTTGTGAGGGGGGAAGGGAAATACCAAACAAGCCCACCACAGAAGCATTTAACTTCAAAAAGGAGAACTCATAAACATGAGTGGAAATTTGAAACACTCAGAAGAGTGAAATGCCTGCAAGCTGCATGGAAACTTTTTTAAAAAACACCATAACAGAGGCTCAAATTAATGTGTATTCCAAATTAAAAAAAAATAATAAGAGGACCAAAAAATGCCAGCAAAGCTAAACAGAGTAAAAAGACTTCCTTTAAAAATTGGAAGTCAAATCCTACTGAGGAAAATAGAAAGGAACGAACTCTAGCAAGTCAAGTGAAAAACATAATTAGACAGGCCAAAAAAGAATCTGAAGAGCAACTAGCAAAAGACAAAAACTAACAGCAAAAAAATGTTTAAGAACATCAGAATCAGGCAGCCTGCCAAACAATCAATGATGCCACTGGATGAGGGAGATGCTCAAGGAGCACTCAAGGAAGACAAGGTCATTGCAGAGAAGATAAATAAATTCTTTGGATCAGTCTTCACTGCAGAGGGTGTGAGGGAGATTCTCACACCGGAGCCATTCTTTTTAGCTGACAAATCTGAGGAACTGTCCCAGACTGAGATGTCAGTAGAGGAGGTTTTGGAACAAATTGATAAATTAAAAAGTAATAAGAGACCAGGACCACATGGTATTCACCCAAGAGTTCTGAAGTAATTCATATATGAAATTGCAGAACAACTGTGATAGTGTAACCTATCACTTACATCGGCCTCTATACCAGATGACTGGACAATAATTAATGTTACGCTTATTTTTTTAAAAGGTTCCAGAGGCAATCCTGGCAATTATAGGCCAAGAAGCCTAACTTCAGTACCAGGCAAATTGGTTGAAACTACAGTAAAGAACAGAATTATCAGGTACATTGATGAACACAATATGTTGGGGAGGAGTCAACACAGCTATTGTAGAGGGAAATCACGCCTCACCAATCTACTAGAATTCTTTGAGGGGGTCAACAAGCATGTGCACAAGGATGATGATCCAGCTCATATCATGTACTTGGACTTTCAGACAAGCCCTGACAAGGTCCCACAGCAAAGGCTCTTAAGCAAAGGCAGGCATAGGATAAGAGGGAAGGTCCTCTCATGGATCAGTAACTGATTAAAAGATAGGAAATAAAGGGTAGGAATTAATGGTCAGTTTTCACACTGGAGAGAGGTAAATAGCAGGGTCCCCCAATGATCTGAACTGGGACCAGTGCTGTTCAACATATTCATAAATGATCTGGAAAAAAGGAGTAAATAGTGAGATGGCAAAGATTGCAGACAATACATACTTATATAAGATAGACTGTGAAGTTTTACAAAAGGATCTCACAAAACTGGTGACCGGGCAACAAAATAACAGATGAAATTCAGTGTTGATAAATGCAAAGTAATGTACATTGGAAAACATAATCCTAACTATACATGCAAAATGATGGCATCTAAATTAGCTGTTACCACTCAAGAAAGATCTTCAATTCATTGTGGATAATACTCTGAAAACAGCTGCTCAGTCCACTGCAGCAATCAAAAAAGCTGACAGAATGTTAGGAACCATTAGGAAAGGGACACAAAATATCCTAATGACACTATATAAATCCATGGTATGCCCACACCTTGAACATTGTGTTTAGTTCTGGTCACCCCACCTCAAAAGAGTTATTAGAATTGGAAAAGGTACAGAGAAGGGCAATAAAAATGATTAGGGGTATGGAACAACTTCCATATGAGGAAAGATTAAAAAGACTGGGACTGTTCATTTTGGAAAAAAGATGACTAAGTGGGGATATGATAGAGGTCTATCTACTCATGAATGATGTGAAGAAAGTGAATAGAGAAGTGTTATTTTACCCCTTCACATAACACAAGAAACAGGATTTACCCAATGAAATTAAAAGGCAGCAGGCTTAAAAACAAACAAAAGGAAGTATTTCTTCCCACAATGCACAGTCAACCTGTGGAACTCATTGCTAGAGGATGTTGTGAAGGCCTGAAGTATAACTGGATTCAAAAAAGAATTAGATAAGTTAATGGAGGACAGGTCCATCAATAGCTATTTGTCAAAGTGGTCAGGGACACAACCCTATGCTCTGGATGTCCCTTAGTCTCTGACTGCCAGATGCTGGGACTGGATCACTCGATAATTGCACTGTTCTGTTCATTCCCTCTGAAGCACCTGGCACCGGCCACTGTCAGAAGACAGGATACTGGGCTAGATGGACCATTGGCCATACTGGATCAGACCATTCTTATGTTCTTATGTTATGTTCCTTACTGGCGGAAAGATTCTGATCAGACCCTTCAAGAACCTGGTACTAGTGGGTGAATAAGGATCAAGTTACCATCCATTGATGGGTGAAACACTCTGATTGCCAGCAGATGAATCCGTAGTGAGTTAAGGGAATGGCCTGCCATCTTGAGAGTAAAAATATAGTCCAAAATAGCAGAAATATTCCCACTGTCTCTGGAAGGTCAGGGTTGTGGCAGGGCCAGATAAAGAAATTTTTCCACTTTGCTAGGTAACATTTTCTGGAGTCTTTTCTGCTGTTAAGAATAATTTATACAGCTTCAGAGAAGGAACGTTCTAGGCTTGACACCTATCCAAATGTCAAGCCACAGAACAAGAGCATCCAGGATGTGATGTCTGACCCTGCCATTTTCCTGGGTCAAGAGATCCAAGAAGGCCCTAATGCTGATAGTGGACAGGATGATCTTTGTAGAAGCCTCGGAACCCAGAATTGTCTGGGACATTTGGGGGCAATGTGGATGATTCATGCCCTGACCAATTGACTCTTTTGTAGCACCTGAGGTAGTAGTGAGTAGGAGGGACTATTAGCGATCTGTCCAAGGCAGTAAGAGAGCACCACCTCTGAAATACTGTCTCATGGAGCACTATATATTTCAATTCCTGTTTGCCTCTCAGGTGCCAAACAGGAGGACTGTGAACTGGCAGTGGGTGTTCACCACAAACCTGAGGTACTTCCTGTGGGACGGAGTTATCGCTATGTGAAAGTAAGCATCCTTCAAGTCGAGGACAGCATATCAGTCCCCTGAATCCAAGGAAGGGACGATGGAGGCCAAAGAGACTATGCGGATTTTGAGTTTCTTCACAAACTTGTTGAGTTCTCGCAGCTCTAGAATGGGCCTGAGCCTTCCTTTGACTTTCGATATTAGGAAGTACCGGGAATAGAAGCCCTCACCCTTCTGCTCTTGAGGAAACTCTTCCACTGTCCCTAGCAAAAGCAGCGAGTGCACCTCCTGTGTAAGGAGTTGCTCGTGAGAGGGGTCCCTGAAGAGGGATGAGAACAGGGGGAGGGGGAGACAGAAGGACGGGAGGGCAGAGAATTGGATGGAGTATCCCCTCTCTACCATGCGGAGCACCCAGCAGTCTGAAGTGATATGGAACTATGCACAGTAGAAAGGGACCGTCAAGATGAAAAGGTAAGGCGGGGTAGATCCAGTACTGGATCTGGTACACCATCCTCATGCGTGCCTTCAAAAGGCCTGTTTCTGGCCCGCAGAAGGCTTGGTCTGGCCAGAGCCCTGGCCTGAGGATGGATGTGGCTTCTTCCTGCCGCTCCTATTCCTCCTCTGGGAACCGTCCTGTCCGTTTTGCTGGTAAAACCATGGAGGAGGTTGCGGCCTGAAATGCCTGTGTTGTGTAGTGGGGGGGGTGTATACCCAGGGACTTGAGGATAGCACTCGAGTCTTTTAAATTGTGCAGTCTCCTGTCTGTCTTTTCGGAAAATAATGCCTCACCTTCAAAGGGTAGGTCCTGGATGGTCTGCTGGACTTCATGAGGTAGTCCAGAGATTTGGAACCAAGAGGACCTCCTCATGGCCAGCCCCATAGCCATGGTACGGGTGGCCATATCCACGCCATCAAGAGCCACCTGCAAGGAGGCCCTAGAAATTGAGTTTGCCTTCCTCCAGCAAGGCCTTAAATTTGGAATGGGAGTCTGGCAGCAGCAGCTCAGCAAACTTGGCCATCGCTCTGCCGGAGTTAAAGGAGTATTTGCTAATGATGGCCTGTTGGTTTGCAATTCGGAGCTGCAACCCACTGGTAGAGTAGACTTTCCTCCCGAATAAATCAAGCTTTTTGGCCTCCCAGTTTTTAGGGGAGGGTCCCTGGAACCCCTGGCGCTCCCTTTGGTTTGCAGCATCCACCACCAGGGAGTCAGGTGGCGGGTGAGTGTACAAGTGCTCATACCCCTTTGAGGGGACAAAATAGCATCTCTCATTCCTCCTCGCTGTGCGGGGGCAAGGAGGCCAGGGTCTGCCACCAAGTTTTTGTGGTTTCACTTATAGTTTTAATAAATGGCAGCGTGATACACGAGGGCCCAGAGGGGGCGAGGACATCCACCTGGGATCTGCATCCTCTACCACCTTCTCTGCCTGGATCCCCAGGTTCTGGGCCACAACTGTTGCAGGACCCTACTGTCCTCCAAGGCCGGGGGGACATGCCCACAACAGCCTCATCTGGGGAGGACAAAGACAAAAACACTGGCCCATGGCCCTGGTCATGGCCCTTGGCACCCAAAGGGTCGTGGTGCTTGTGGGGCTGGCGTGCTGATTGTGCCGGGATCGTTGGCACCGGGATTGTCAGTGTGGAGCTCAAAACAGCAGGCAGGCGTCGTCGCTGGAGATGGCGCTGGTGCCAGTTGCTGCGAAGGGCTGACGGATATCGATGTGATGGATGCCAATCTGGACCTCAAGGCCTGGCTCTGACCCTGGGCCTGATGGTAAGGCCAGGGAGCCTTGATGGTTGCCATTGAGATAGCCATGGTGCCAGATGAGACTGGCAGTGTCGCCTAGATCTAGACCTCCTGCCAAATGATTGGACTCTGCCTTGGACTCCGAGGTCTCAGAAAAAGAAGACCACGGAGGAGCGGTACTGGGTGGTGCTGAAGAGCGGTGCCGAGCCTCTGGGGAGTGGTGCGGTCCCCCCCCGTGGGCCAGTGCCAGAGAGTGGCACGCCGGAGATGGGGAGTGGTGTGACATCATCGCTGGCTTGCTCCTAGATGGAATAGGCGGCCAGGCTAACACCGATGCCTCATCCCTCCTTGGGGAAGGCAGAACTGTCAGGCAAATCAGGTCCTGTGGCACCTCAAAAGTCTCCAGCATGGAGGGGAGTTGAATGTCCCGGCCATGATGGTCCAGAGAATGGCAGTGAGCCGGACTCAACTGGACCCCTTGCGGGGCAGGAGTCGACAAGCCCCTTGGAGCTGCCGGGCCTGAACAAGGCTGGGTAGGCTGAGTTCTCCCTGCTGCTGTCTCCTTAGGCTTAGGAGCGGGAGAGCGCCCCCTCTCCTGCCTCTTTTTCTTCTGGGGCACTGGAGATACAGATCGGTGCCTACCAGAAGTCTTATGTTCGTGCCGTGTTGATGCCAGGAGACCTTAGTCTACTTTCTAGGGATTGGTGCGCTGCGCGTGGAGGAGGAGGTGCTCGGCACGGGCTCCACTGACCTGGATTCGGATTGCGGGCGGAGGGCTGCCTGCATGAGGAGAGTCACATAGTTTGAACCCTGGCGACTGAGGATTTCATTGTGGATAGAATCATAGAACTGGAAGGGACTTTGAGAGGTGATCTAGTCCAATCCCTTGCACTCATGGCAGGACTAAGTATTATCTTCTAGATGGTCTACATCCCTGACAGGTGTTTGTCTAACCTGCTCTTAAAAATCTCCAATGATGGAAATTCCACAACCTCCCTGGGCAATTTATTCCAGTGCTTAGCCATCCTGACAGATAGGAAGTTTTTCCTAATGTCCAACCTAAACTGTCCTTGCTGCAATTTAAGCCCATTGCTTCTTGTCCTATCCTCAGAGGTTAAGGAGAACAATTTTTCTCCCTCCTCCTTATAACAACCTTTTATGTACTTGAAAACTGTTATAGGATAGATATCCAATGATGTGCATGTTGCGCAGGATTAGAGTTATGGGTAAAACCCTGGCCCTATTGAAGTAAATGGTAAAACTCCCTTTGATTTCACTGGGGCCAAGATTCCAGAATGTATAATAGGAGCATCTGCAGTTTCCTACCAAGGACAATGCATACTTTAATGGATCGAGAGAACATAAAAAGAACAGGAGTACTTGTGGCACCTTAGAGACTAACAAATTTATTAGAGCATAAGCTTTCGTAGACTACAGCCCACTTCTTCGGATGCATAAGAAGTGGGCTGTAGTCCACGAAAGCTTATGCTCTAATAAATTTGTTAGTCTCTAAGGTGCCACAAGTACTCCTGTTCTTTTTGCGGATACAGACTAACACGGCTGCTACTCTGAAACCGAGAGAACATATGCATTCAGGTCATTGGTTATTAGATACACTAGGTATCTGGTCTTCTGTTTTGTATTTTTTATTGTATAGTACTTGTGTGTTGTCAAACTTTTTAAACTTGGGTAAATTATAAAGGTAATCAGCTGATCAAAGGAGGAGGAAAGAAAGAGTAAGAAAAGAATCTCCTCCTCTGGGCTAGGTGAATTATTCTGTTCTAAAAGGTTTTCTACCATCCAGTGTTGACCACTTTCGAAGTCGGCATGCTGGATTAAATGGGCCACGGCTCTGTTCCAGCATGCCAGTTCCTATTAAAATTAGTGAGGAAAACAGAGTGCTCCAGGTTACTATGGTATTCCAGACAGCAGCCCTCAAAGTCCTATGCTAATGATTTAGAAGCCTAATGTTTACATGCTTAGTTTAAAAGTAGAGTGATTTACGAGACAGCAGGATTACATCAGTGTAATTGAGAGAAGGATTTTGCCCAGAGGCTCTATTTAGAAATTAGACATATCACTTTTAAAATATGCCCACTAGCGTTTTAGTGCACCGTTGAGAGGTTCCTGCTCTGATGCTGCATCAAAGCAACATGGAAAGCAGGGAACATGCAGGTTTTAAAGTGGCTAGATGAGAAAAAAAAACCTTGGTTACCTAAAGGAAAGGATTTGAAGGGTTGATGCAATATACAGAAGTACTTTGTAATCCAATCTAATAAATCTCTGTAAATGAATCCCAAAGCCCCTCACCAGGGAGAGAAAGAGCCTCCCCCAACGGAATCAGAATAGCAGCGAACATGCTTTAAAACAACAGGCAAGCGAAAGGCGCAAGATGCGACCCTAGTGGGGGAATGGAAGGGTAAAGACAGCGTTTTGCCTGCAAGCCCGGATGGGTCTGCTGGCACAGCTCAGATCTCCAGTGAGCTGTTCAGTGATGCTCCACTAATACAAGACAAGAGACAATGATCACACTTGAAATATAGGCTGTTTTCCCCTTTTGTTTTGTCTTCCAAGGGCAATTGGAAGAAGATGCTGAAGATTCCGGTTACAGGTAATGTTACTGACATGTTCAGCTGTCACAGTTCTACAGTTTCAACTTTTTTTTTAATAAGTTTCCCATAATTATTACAAGTTTTTGGTCTAATTCCAGCTGAGGCTTTAATGGGACTCATTCTGACAAGATATAGGATATTGTCCCAATAGAGTCTCATTTGGAAATGGGCCACTTGCAATTACCAGTGTGCAGAGCTGTGCAAGATTAAAAGCACAGGCAGTGTAATTTCTACCTTGTGTCCCAGGCTCTGTGGATTTGTTACTCATCCAGGCTGTCCATCTGGGGAGCAAACAGCATGTACTCCTTGATGAGAAACTCTGGCCAACCGACCAGCTGTGAAAAAAAGAGATTACTCTTGTCATTTTTTCTCCTAGGTAATTTGCTGAGAGTAAAAATATAATTTCTTTGAAGGTGTGCAGTTAAAAGAAAATTCTATGGATGGGTCTGATTTATATTTAAAAGTTCACTACATTTATTTGTTAAATCTAATTTTTAAAATGATACCACTGATGGAACAGTGTGTCCGGCCATTTAAGATGCTGGGAAAGTGAATTTCTATTATTTGAAGTGGAGTTTAAAAGCACAATGGTTGCTGAAGGAAAGAGTTCTTTGTAAATGCACTGTTGCACTCTATAAAGGTAAAGCAGACATTATTAAAAAAGTATTAGGAAAATGATGGGGAAAAAACAAATGTTCCTACTGCACCCAGGAAACTGAACTGATATATTATTCTCTGGTTTCAGAGTAGCAGCCGTGTTAGTCTGTATCTGCAAAAAGAAGAACAGGAGTACTTGTGGCACCGTTATTCAAGAGTATTTCACTAATTCTTTGCAGGATTCAAGAGTTCATTTGAAGTCTTAGGTTAAGGGTAGGCCAAGTGACCCAGAACTGCTGTGGAAAGGGAGACTGCACATTAAATAGTGATACAAATACACTAGCGGCGTTTTACATGTAGAGATCACAAAGGATAAAGAGGATTGAATGTGTCAAATTGAATGGAACTGTTCAGTGTGGATCCAACAGAGTTAAGGACAGAATTTGAAAATAAAATATCAGCTATAATCCTTCCTGCACCGGGAGTTACAAAATATTCAGACAGCAATAAGCAGTGCAGTCTATTAATGGCTGCTTGCTCGCTAGAATTTAAAACCTAGATGCAACAGCCAAGTGTGTTTGGGTTACACCATCCTTTTGCCTTCGTTATAAGCTAAGAGAAAAAGACCCAGAAGTTACACATTCACCAGATAGAAGTCAAGGGGCTTTTTAGATTCAGAAATTATTATAACATTTAGAGTAATACTTCCAGTTTCAATGATGGTAGCGTGTGTTCACCTTTAGCTCAAGTGGTAGAGGTCTGTGCAGTGGTAGAGGAGATCCCAGATTCAGAGCCTGTGGACAAGCGTGGGGGTGTTTGACAAAGAATATTGATCTGTACTCCAAACAGGACTTGTGTATTGGGTGTCTGAGATGGTGTATTAGACTAGCACTCCTTTCTCAGGGTACATCAGTCACAAGACCAGTGATTTCAAGCCATTAAAGGTGAATGGGTTTAACTGCCAAAGAGTGGAGCAACCATCACTTATGGGGGCATTCTCCTGGCTGGCTGGCTGGGAAAAACTAGCCTGAGGCTGAGGGTAGCCTTCACACCTGGGTCCTATAACAAAGACCACGGCGCATTCTGGTAATTAGGCCCAGACACAAGGAGGGAGGGGCCTTTCAGAATGTGGGAGTTAAAGTGAGATCAGGCTGGGTCCCAAGAACTCCTGGGCTTCCAAAAGAAACGCAAGTGGTTTCTGTTCTTTTAACTGAAGAAGAAAGCCTACCCAACTGGGCTACAGGAATGTCCTGATTCTGGTTCACACTGGTCATTCACATCATTGTGAAATGTACAAACAGATGCTATGTAAGGAGTTATGTATGTAGACTGAAAATATGTTCTTAGAAACTGTATCAAGGTATGAGTCACCAGCAGAGGTGAAGAAACAGACAAGAGATGCTTATTCACCTCTCTCTATCAGATGTAAATGAAGCATTGTACTCTAACACGCTGGATGCCTGATTACATACAAAGCTATTGACTAGATGTGAAGTCCCCAGGGAAGCAGCACACAGGAAAGATAAGCCATGGGTGGTTATGCTGTCTGAGTGCAGACAGACCTTGGGGAGTATAAAGTAGAAGGTAAAGAAGATATCCCCTTATCAAGCACCTCGCAAATAAATAGGCAGTGTTTTTACAGTCATGAAAATGGGATTTCAGCCAAACTTGCTTGAAAACATTCCAAAAGCACTTTGGGGTCAGATAAATTTCTTTAGACAGGAGATTAACCTGGGAAGTTTAGTCTCTAGAAAGCATGTTATGATTTTTATATGTAACAATTTTTTCCCTGTATTCTTACTCACTATCACTTAAATCTTTGGTAATAAATATATTTATACTGAAAACAAAGATCAGTTTAAGTGCTGTGATACTAAGCAAGGAGTTGAATCATACAAGCGGTTTTGTACACTATTCCTTTTGGGACAGCAGACCTGGTATTTCTGCGAGTGTCCCATGCACACGACAGGGGAATGCTGCAAAGGGACTCCAGGACTGGGTTGTACCTATTGTTAACCTGCAAGGCAAAGGGAGGGCTGGCAAGGCCCAGAGGAGAGTGTGTGGGCAGCTAACAGGCTGGCAGTGCAGTGTCAGCTCCGACAGTGAAGCATAAGCCATTCTCCCTCATACTAGAAGCAGGGGATAACAAGATGACTCTCAGTCCTGCGTACCCCGAGAACCATCCCAGGGTGTTGTGCCCAGATTTTGGTCTAAGAATGGAAAAATTCCCATTTGGGCTTACAACTGCCTTGCCTGACTGGAACCGGGAGCGGTGGGTTGGAATGTGAAAGTCTGGGTAGTGTTACTGGGACAGTGGCAGCTACTGCAGAACCTGGCACGGCTTCAGGGGCCATAGCTTTCCCTGACTACGTGAATCTCAGGTCTTTCACAACAGGATGGAACAGATGAAGAAGAAAGTGTTTTAGGAACGGGGGCTCCATCTGCATCGAGCCCCACGTAGGACTGAGACAGAGCACTGAATCTGGTAAACCCAGCACTCTGTAAACAGAACGAATAGGTGATCCCTACCAGCCAAAAAGCAATACATCTTCCAGCTCTGGAAAGCTAACTGCAAATAGCTGGTGAAGGGGATTTTTACACCTCCCACCCATCCCCTATGACCTGCCAAAGTTTAAAAATGAATCTCGTTGCCTCGTTTTGCACTGAAGTGAGTTTTATACAGAGCAATGTTTTGAAATGGAGAGAGAATCCTGTTCTCCCTCACATTTCTCATTACCGCTGCCTTATGCCACAGAAATGCCTCTCATTTTCTGTGGCCAATGTCTATTCTGCACAAGGGGCTGGGGAGAGACAGGGAAAGAAGAGCAGGCAGCCACAACAGGAGAATCAGTGCTTGCTGTGCATAATATAGCTATCATTAGCCTGGCCTGACTGCCAGAGGTCACTTGGAAGGTATGACTCCTGGTGCGATCTGATGCCTCTGACTTCAGGCATCAGACTCTCCCAGACATCAGAGACAGACACTTTAGAACAGTCTGATATCTTCGATGTTACAAAGAGAGCCAAAAGAGCAGATGTATTCCCACTGACTGGTAAAAACTGACAACAGCCTAGCTGTCAGAAGGAGATGATTGCAGGGAACCTGCATTACAAGCAAGTGTACAGATTACTTCCCTTTTGAGGTCAAAGATGGAACATCTCAGGGGACAGAACTGATCCAGCATACTCAGTCCTAAAATACTCAGAGAGACAGGACCTTGTTCTGCAGCAGAGATTACTTCAGATTAAAGAAGAACTTCCTCTTCTCTTAGTTATAAGATAATTTGAAACAAGGAAATAGGGAAAGAGGTATCTGCAAAGGACATATTTCATCTGGTCTTTAACATTTGTATATTTCAGTTTATCACAGGCAGTGAAAAACCTACCTGATAGGAATGAGCACAAAGCGTGAAGCCAGATAAAACGTTAACCAGCACATTTTCTAGGATCAAAAAGCAGGACATTCTTGATTTTAGCCCCCTAAGGAAGGCAAATAAATTGAAACACATCAGAAGATCCAGGAGGTAACCCGCAATACCTTTAACTCCTCAAATCGTCTGATTTTCAACTACTTTACATGAATGAGGTGATCACAAAGTAGACATAATATTTACATGCTAGAACTCATATTGCATCAACGGGGTTTGGACAAAGATGCTCATTGAAAATACGTGTTCAGATTCTACATGCTGCCTTCTTTGAACAGAAATTCAGCTTTTTCATCTTTTTTATAGGACTTGATGAATTCTGTGTTATAGAGAATGATTGCGATGAGTCATTGCTTAGTTTGCATCAAATGTTTTCAGCCAGCATTCAGCTCAACACGAAAGCCACGTCTATCTCATGTTGTTACTACTGATAGGTAACAAATCTGTATTCTCCAGTACATTAAATACACTAGCTTAATAGAAACACAAAGACTCTCTCAACAAAGGGTCAGATTCACAGCTGGTATAAATGAGCGTGGCTCCATTGAAGTCCGTGGATCCACACTGATTTACAGCTGCTGAAAATCTGGCCGCCTGTTGGGAAAATCAGGATACATCTGTTGACTTCAACAGAGCCATGCTGATTTGCACCAACTGAGAAACTGGTCCAATCTCTTACTTTCTATTAGGTCTGGTTTGTTTCTGGTAGCGCCTTCTACATGCTGGGTACTGTAGACACAATCTCTGCTCCGCATTGGTTATGCACCAAACTTCCAGGGCCAGACCCGTAGCTGGTGAAATCAGTGAAATTCCACTAATGTTAGCCCATGAATGTTAAGGACTCAGGCTAGAAAACTGGGACGCCGCATGTTATCTTGAAGCCAACAGCATCTGAATGTACGTATGTGTAAAGTTACATACAGACAAATAAAATGTTCAGCTGGGAGTCAGACCAAACCGTGGCTTGCAGGTCTATCAATATCGAACAAAGCATTTATGCTGGCAAAAGTGTTTTTATACCTCAATGCCAAAACACAAAGAAGTCTGACCATTTAATTATAGAGACATAATATTTTGTTGCTGTTATAGTTAAGGATCTATCTAACTAGAGAACAGGATTTTCTTCACCCAAATATATTTCTTCATATTAGACAGCTTTTATGAGTGCGATGTAGCACCAAACCACATTTATTCTTTGTGCATTTTCCTTTTTACCACATTGGAATTCATGCCAAGTAAATCATAATCTACTCACTGTGGGTGAAATTCACCCCAAGCAAAGGAGCCAGCACTGAACCATTTAAGACCTCAGAATAGGCCTTGTGCTGTTGCTGTTTACGGGGATGAATTCCATCTAGCAATGGTAACACTAACTGCAGAAGGCCACGTTTTCATGTAAAATAAATACAAGGCAACGTGCCCAAAACCTACCATGTTCTGCTGTTACAGGGAGGGTAAAAATATTTGGCCAAATTGTTTGTTGGCATAACTCCACTGACTTGGAGTCAAAGGAGTCATAGCAACAGAGAACAAGGCCTATTGCTAACAATTAGCGCCATATGAACTCACTGCACACATAGCTTTCAGATGACTAAACATGGAGAATTCCTGGTGTGTTCCTAGTTACAAATATTTCAGCTCATGTGGTATATGGTATAGCTCAAGCTATAAAAGTCTTGCATGTAAACTTATTGGAGCACTTCCTCACAATCAGACAGTCTAGGAGAATATGGCATTAGCCAGATCTGCAGCAAGCTTCCCCGATAACCCCAGAGAGAGTTCCACGGCCAGCTGTAAGGAATCAGCAAAGAAGTCAGGCAAGGAGCCAACCTAAGCCCAGATGCTGCTATTGGGAACATTCCAGAGCTTTGCATCTGGATTCTGCCCTTGCCAAACACGCCCCATCTGTGGATAAGGTGATAAATTCACCTCTCAGAGGAAGAGCAATGAGAGGAGAACACAGCAGGAGGAAGAGAACACCACCAGTCTGAGAGATTGGTTAATACTTGGTCGGTATTTAAGAAAAACACATTGGCCCCAGCGCTGTTATGCTTCACAATCCCACACCGAGAATCAGAAACACTGCAACAAAAATGGGGACATTGAAAAGTAAGAACTAGATACGCCGCATGTGAGGACTAATCTGGGTACAGCATCAAGGAAAGGATATGCAGAAGACTTAAAGCAACATGGTCCATACCTACACTGTTCTATGTAAGGCTCAAATAAAATTATGTGGGAAGAGTTATCAAGGAAGCTCAGACCAAAACCTGGAAACGAGATTACACACTCTACAGGGGAGAGGCACAGACACTGCCTCTAAGGGAAGTCCTGGGTCAGGTTCTGGCCTGATCTTGTGAACATGGGGCATGTCTGTAGCCCCTTCCATACAAGCATCCCAATCCACTAATTAATTCAGCTTCGTTGTTCCAGGGAGCTGGGGAAGTGAGAACAGAACTGGGCTTTCGGAGTGCAGCTGTGATTTTTTTAAATCATTTAATACAGACAGATTCATTTTTGTGCCCTAGAGCAGGAGTGTATTGATCTTGATGGGTGCTAAAGGGAGCTGCTCGATTTTACGATGCTGAAAGCCAAAGATTTACATCCTTTAATGAAAAGTCAAAGTCACATTCCCAACAAGCCAGCAATGCAGTATGTTGCCAGGAGAGCAGAGGTGCTTAGTGCAAGGGCAGTACTGCAGCTCTCTGCAGGACTGAACACCATTCGGATGTCATGGAGGAGCTGTGCTGCACTCTGTACAGCAGCCAGTGGGAGATTAATACCTTCTGATGTGAGACTATTGCACACCACAGAGGGCTGATTGACAGAAGCATTAACTAATGTTTATAACATGATGGCTTTACAATCCGCTATTTTCCATGTCCTTTTAACCCAGGGCTCCTGAATGCAACACCACCACGTAATTATGGGAAGCCCCATGCCTGACACACAATATTGCTGTATGTAGAGCATCAGAGAAATGTTGGGCTGGAAGGGACCTTGAGAAGTCATCAAATCCAGCCCCCTGAGCGGAGGCAGGACCGTGTAAACCTAGACCTGCCCTGACAGGCGTTCGTCCAACCTGTTCTTAAAAACCACCACCGACGGGGACTCCACAACCTCCCTTGGAAGCCTGTTCCAGCGCAGAGCTACCCTTATAAAGATTTTCCTAAT
Organism: Trachemys scripta elegans; assembly: GCF_013100865.1. Lineage (NCBI taxonomy): Eukaryota > Metazoa > Chordata > Testudines > Emydidae > Trachemys > Trachemys scripta. The sequence goes on along the minus strand of NC_048304.1, from coordinate 2,359,085 downwards.
ACCTAATCTAGATCTCCCTCGCTGTAAATTAAGCCCATTGCTGCTTGTTCTACCTTCAGTGGACATGGAAAACAAAATGATCCCCATCCTCTTTATAACAACTCTTCAGATCTGTTAAGGGATATCAGGCCCCCCCTCAGTCTTCTTTTCTCAAGACTAAACATGCCCAGGATTTTTTAAACTTTTCCTCATAGGTCAAGTTTTCTAAAGCTTTTATCATTGCTGTTGCTCTCCTCTGGACTCTCTCCAATGTGTTCATAACTTTCCTGAAGTGTCACACACAGAACCGGACACAGTACTCCAGCTGAGGCCTCACCAGTGCCAGGCAGAGTGGGACACTTACGTCCCTGTTTGTCCCCACCCAGACAATTTTCCACAGCCCTTCCCCACTTGGTGGGGGAGGGGAAAGGCAAGGAGACAGGTTTCCTTGTTGCACAGGGACTTTGATCCACTGGGTTTTCATTTACATTTCCTTTAAGAAAAGGTTTCACTGTCAAGAAATGTGACTGTTCAATTTACTTGTGTGTAGCCCCTCGCTGACTACGACAGACGGGACACTTTCCCCAGGGTTGGGAGAGCTCCTGACGATTCACAGCATATGAATTGGATTTCTGCAACTCCCCGGTGCCATCCCACTGCAAAGAGTTCCCCGACTGTCACATGCCCACTTTTCTCTCTCTCACCCCAGGCCCTACATAGCCTACTGTCAAAGCAAACAGCAGAGGGCTAAGGAGAGTGAACTGTGCTCAGAACTAACTGAGTCTGTCACCGGCAGCAGAACTAAAGACAAGAAAAGTTCACAGCTCTATGGCTTCAATAATACAGTAACTGACCACACACAGAAAGGGAACAGAATTAAATTAACAGCAAAGACACACAATGAGCAGTGGTGAAACAGCCCTCCTGCCCCACCTCCACCAAACCTTCGCCACTTTCAGCCGGGGGTGTAGTCATGCAAGACAGCCAATCGATGCTACCAGGGAACAGTGTAAAGAAGGACCTTCTGGTGCCCTTCCCAGAACCGTTTTGACAGTTGTTGCCAATGACTGAGTGCTCTCCACAAGCCACTCCTCAGCATAGGTGTTCGCACAGAACAACAACATTGCACAGTGATGGCAACAGAACCGCAGTGCCACCCTTCACAGCACAAACCCACAGCCAAAGGTGTTCACCTGGAGGAGGCACCCCCACAATTGGCTGCAGTCAATGGGTACAGAAGCATCAGCTGCAGGGGCTCAAAACCCACAAAGATATGTCGGCACACAACTAAGTGACAATGTTGTCTTGGGCTTTCCATGCAGCAGCACATGGTGGCATGTCCCTTGGCAGTCACAGCAGTTACCTTCTGGTTACCCGCTGTTCCAGGATGTGCGAGCATGTGTTGTGCTGGATGTCCCTTGCGTGCTGGGAACCTGGGCCAGTGTGCACATGGGTGGGATTTTATCTGTACAAGCTCTGTAAACCGGTTCTGCCCTGGGCCCACTCCATACGGAAGTATTCCCCTTTATCCTCACATACGCTGAAGGACACAACATGCCACCATTATGTTAACCGCGCTGGCATCCAGCTGCGTGCACAGGCATCACCAATGGCATTCAGCAACCATTCTGCAGCTGCCCCATCTGCGGTTGGATTTCCTTTTTGCTGAGGCATTGATCTCAGGGTACAGCTTCATGAGCCAAGTGAGGAGTGGGTATGCAGGGTCCCCCAAAACTGGGCACAGAAACACCAAAGAGAACTACGATGTTTCTGGGGAATAACCTTCCTTCTTTCCTCCTGAAGTACAATCCCGATCTCCAGTGCACCCTGGCATCATGAACAGTTCCTGTGTGCCCCGTCGTGTTCATGAGCCAGCCTCTGTGGTCCACTAAGCCTGGCAGAACAAGTTAATAGTAACCTTTTCGGTTCACATAGTCACTCACCCCTTTCAATGGGCAAAGGATGGGGTTGTGGGTGCCATCAACGGCCCCTGCACAATTAGGAAACCTCATCCCCTGAAATTTCTAGTTACTGTACTTGAGTTTCAGCAACCACCCGTGGGGAAGATGACAGGATTGATACCTGGCAAACTTGTACAGTCACCACCCAATCAGTGGATTTTCCAACCCTGCACTGGTTTGAAAGTGATCGGCAGCTGTCAGGTGTTGCTAGCTTCCAATGGGCAATAGCCACCCACTTCTGCACAGGTCTGGGTTTCTGAAAGTGAGTGGTCTGGCGCTGGAGGGTTGGTGCAAGCTCCTTGCACAGCTCCATGAAGTTCTGCTTCCTCATTCAGACATTCTGGAGCCACTGGGCATCCTCCTGGGTTTCCCAAATGATGTGATCCCACTACACTGTGCTGGCTCTGCTGGACGAGACTTGGCAGTCCAGCCATGGGCCAACCATAGTTATACCAGCAAGTGACAACATCTGTACCATGGGACCACACTGGATTGTCACTCGCCCTCTCGGTCAGCTGTCTTTGGCATCTCAGAAAGTTTTGGGCCGCGTCGGTCCAGTATCTTGCCGATAGATCCTGCACCATAAGGAATAGCAGGAGCAGAACCACATGATCCTGCACTTGCTCCATGTCTTCTGGAAGATGGAAGAGGTGAGAGGCAGCTGCCATTACCAAATGTGTGAAAGCAGAGGATGGTTCCAGCAACACGCAGCAAGGCGGTTTCTAGAGTGTCTCCTATGATGCACTGAACTCTGGGATACCACCCCTGAAATGGTAGTGCCAATGTCATGTACCAGCAAGGGGCAGTGTGGATGTGGGTATATGTGTGGACACAGAGTATACACATACCAGCATAGTACATGGACAACTATCTGTGGACACACACTAGAGGAGACATAGCCAAAGAAAGAAATTAGGTTGGTTTAGCATGTTTTGTTCTTGACAAATCCATGTTGGTTATTCCTATTACCCCGTAAATGCTTACAAACTGTTTCATAATTTGTTGCAGTACCTTTCCAGGTGCTGCACGTGGGCGTGTTTCTGTGTGCATACAATGTCATGTGGTTGTCCCCCAAAAGGTGTGTTACTAATGATTAGCTTTAAAGCAATAGCTCAGTGCACCAGAAACTCCAAGAAGATTAATTATTGCTTGTTAGGAAAATAATTCTATTGTGAAATTAGGTCTTTTCCTGAGTGGGGAGATATGATTTGTGAATCTAAAGCAGCTGTTTTGAGGCTTGTGGAGTTGTGTTTAAATGGTTTTTAGCAAACCATATTTTGAAGCTAGTACAAATCCTTCTTTGTCAATCAGTGGTCATTTTAATTTCTAGCGAACTCAAATCCAACTCACAAGTTGTGAGCTCAGATCCCATCTTTGATTTTTGTCCTTTGTTGCATAATTAAAATTCAGCCACTTTCAGTTTAGAGACGGAAAAAAACATAAGAATCTTATGGATTCAGGCACTGGTTTATGCACCTATTTTGACAAAAAAAAATATTTTTCATAATCTATGATGAACTACTCTGAGCTAGATTTTTCTCTTTCATTAAGTCTCCCCTTATACATAAAGCCTGGGTTTGCAAAACCATAACCCATCTGCTTGAGTTAGCAAAACTAAATCCCAAAACCACCTCTGGTTTTCCTCGGCTCTCATACAGACTCATCCACTAACAACTAAAACCAACTCCATCAGCTGAGTTATTTCCACAAGCCCATGAAAAGCTCGTTGGTGAGGACTTTCCATATGAACTGGTGACCTAGAAGTGAAAGGCACGGGACACGATCAACCAGCCACTGAGCCATCCAGCACCCCATTGTAGCTTCAGTGTAAAATTTCCAAAAGCACCTAAGTGAAGTCTTGTTTTCTAATGTGATTACCTATTTCAGAGCCTAAATCTCATTGAAAGTTGATGGGACTCTGGCTTCTAAGAGCCAGTCTCTTAAAAATGGGACTTTGGATCCTAAGTCACTTGGGTACCCTGGACACCTACAGATTAATAGTTCCAGTTTTGACCTATGTCTGTTCTCATGCAGACGTGGGCAGAACAAGAGTTGGTTGGGTGTTGTAAAACCCTACCTGACTGGATGTGATGAAGGTTCCATTTTAACTGATCCCTCGCACGTTGGAAGAGCTGTGCCAGACAGGTGGCCCCAGCCTGAATCCATCTCTTCTTTACATCACAAAACCCACCATGGCAACTGGATGCCCTATTAGTGGTTAGGGGCCAAGTGGGCATGGAGAATGCCCGGCACAGCAATCCCTCTTGAAGCTTGGTATCATAGCTGTCCAGTGAATAAACAGATCTCGCCCTTTTGCCAGCACCGAGTGCAAATAAAAATATTTGACATTTTGCAAATGAAGTCAGGCTCTCCCGAGTGATATGGACACAGCCTGAGAAGGTTAGCGGCTGCTCTCGTGACAATTCCACGCAGATCAATCCTGGAAGAACTTCTCTTTGCTAAGTATGACTGCATGGCATCATTCAGCCTCGAAGCCTGGGAATGTTGGCATCAGAAAGACGGCTGGAAATTGATGGCTTCCCTTGCACATGCTCAGGAGTAACACCCAGGCTCGAAACAAGATTTCTCTCGAGTAGTCACAGCTCCTCACCCTACATCCCTGCACACACCATGCTCCCACTGATTTCAGCCACATGCTCCCTCCTGCCCAGAACTGGGAACAAGCTAATGCAAAAAGTGCAGCACCACTGAAACCCCCAAGTCCCAGGGTCCCTTCCTCCCACGCCACGGGACCAGCAGAGTGGGGGATGGGTAGCAGGGGATGGGGATCCCCACCCTAAGGAGCTCAGGCAGCTGCGTAGAGGAATGACACTCGTAGGGCTGTCAACTTTTTTATTGTAAAAAAAAAAAAAAATCCTCGCCCCTGTCCCACCCCTTCCCTGGGGCCCTGCTCCCACTCACTCCATCCCCCCTCCCTCAGTCGCTTGCTTTCCCCAACCCTCGCTCCTTTTCACTGGACTGAAGCACGGGAGTGGGTGAGGGCTCCATCTGGGGGTATGGGCTCTGGGATAGGGCCGGGGTGAGGGGTTTGGGGTATGGGAGGGGGCTCTGGGCTGGGGGGGGTAGGGCCAAGGAGTTCACAGTGTGGGAGGGGGGCTTTCCCCAGACTGGGGCATGGGTTTGAGCTGAGGCAGGGGGTGAGGGTTCCGGCTGGGGTTGCGGGCTCCGGGGTGGGGTCAGAAATGAGCAGTCCAGGGTGAGGGAGGAATTTGGGGTGTGGGAGGGGACTCCAGGCTGGGGCAAGGGGTGGGGGAGCAGGGGTGTGTGGGCTCCAGATGGGGGTACGGGCTTTGGGGTGGGGCCGGGGATGAGGGGTTAGGGGTGCAGGAGGGGGCTCCAGGCTGGGGCTAAGGGGTTCGGAGTGTGGGAGGAGGTGCGGGCTCTAGGAGGGAGTTTTGGTGAGGGAGGGGGTTTAGGGCTGGAGTAGGGGGTGGGGTGCAGGCTCTGGACCGCGCTTACTTCAGGCAGTCCCCGGAAGCAGCCAGCATGTCCCTGTGGCCCCTAGGCGGAAGCGCAGCCAGGCAGCTCTGCACGCTGCCCCCAGCTGCAGCTGCTGCCCCCGCAGCTCCCATTGGCCATGGTTTCCGGCCAATGGGGACTGCAGAGACGTGCCACTTCCAGGAGCCACGCGGAGCCATGGCAAGTAGGGAGCCTGCTTAGCCCCGCTGCACCACCAACCAGACTTCTAACGGCCTGGTCAGGATCGAAAACTGGACACCTGACAACCCTAGACCCTCACCATTTGACCACGCAGATCCCTGTTCAATCAGGGCAACGCATCCGGTTCGCAGCTGTGTATGCCTTTGGCATAGTGCCCCCTTTGTGCTTTGGGTTGCCTGGCTGTGCTTCCACCTAGGGGCCGCAGGGACATGCCGTCCGCTTCCGGGAGCTGCCTGAGGCAAGTGCTGGCCGCACATCCCCCCTCACCGTAATCCCCTGCCCCAGACCTGAGACCCCTCCTGAACCCAAACTCCCTCCCAGAGCCCGCACCCCCTCCACACCCCAACCCTCTGCCCCAGCCAGGAGTCCCCCCACACACCCCAAATTCCTCATCCCTGGCCCCACCCCAGAGCCCGCACTACCAGCCAGAGCCCTCCCCCCAACCCCCTGCCCCAGTTCGGTGAAAGTGAACAAGGGTGGGGGAGAGTGAGCAACGGAGGGAGGGGGGAAATGGAGTGAGCGGGGGCGGGGCCTCGGGGAAGGCACAGGCCCAGGGGCGGGGCAAGGGTGTTGAGTTTTCTGCCATCAGAAAGATGGTAACCCTAGTTGTGCTCTGTCGTTCATGAGAGGTGAGTCAAAACAGGCAGAGGCCTGGTAACACCGGGCGAACCTTCCCTGGAGATCAGCCTAATGTGATGGGGAGCATGCTGTTTCCCATGGCACGGTGCACGGGCCCTGCCCCCTGCAGGAGTGGGGCCGGGGGAAACGGTGGGTGGATAAAGGAGCATCCCTTTCCTCCTCCACACAGGTCCACTACAGATCTCAGTAAATGGCAGTCAATTCGGTTCTGCTCCAGTTCCTCCATTGCACCCATCGCTGCTGAGGGACCTAGTGAGGCAGAATCCGTGCCTAGACTAACAGAACACAATCAGAGACAGAAAAGCTCGATTCAGTCATCTAGCCCACGCCCCTGCCAGTGAGAGATTTGTCAAGCTCTCCCTCTTCTCCCAGTGCCAGCTGGGCTCAGTTTCATTTCCCCATTCATTTGTAGCATGTATTTGTAGGTGCATCCTTTAGATGAGTGTGATTCCATTTCGCTGTCACTCTTATTAATTCTTCTCCATACAGCGTGTGCGCGGTGTTTTATCTGTTTGCATGACAGGCAGGTTAATACTATTTGCTTTTTATAATTATAATTAAAAAGTGACTATTTTTGAAAAGAAAAAAATCCAAGTCATCGCAGAGCCTAGTTGTCCAATTCCAAACGGCTGATGCAGCCAGACCATTTGTCTTCCATCTCAACGTTACAGACACTGCATGGCAGGAATGAGAATAAACCTCCATTTGTGTGTGTTCAGTTCAGCTTCTTTCTGTTCTCTGTGATCTTCCTGCTGCTCTCTGCAGCCTGCTTTGTTGCTGCTTTTATGTTTTATTAAGGGGGGGAGGGAAGTTAACTGATTTCGGTTCTTTTTTTCCTAGCCGCGGTTCAGAGGGGGCATTGGAGAGGATAATGCATTTGGTCTTGTGGGAGTGGTTGGGGCTGAGGGCACATGCTCTCTTGCTCTCTTCAGGGCTCTGCAAGTGATGGACTGAGGATTGTGAGGAATCACACATGAAACGATGCGTTGAAATTAACTGATCAGACTGTCATCTGGAGGGTACCATTCGGCCTTTCTTACACGCTCCCTGCTGGGAACGAATCTCTGCAAAGAGAACAAAAGTGCTACTCATTTCAACTCGAAAAGGAATTCTTTGAAACTGCAAGCTGTTAATGTACATACTAAAGATCATTTTCCCATAGCGTTTGTCAGTCAGTTTGCCAATCATTTTAGTTCACAATATCGCTTTGCTTTTTCTTGTAGTGGTGACTTTCACACACTTGTAAGATTGCAAAAGAAAGGAAAGTCTCCTACACTTTCATCAATAGCTGGAAGAAGGTAGCTGATCCCACATGAAACCTGGGTCCACGAAGGGAAAGTACATGGTCTGTATCGCACATCAGCAAGGTGCTGAGGCTTGGAATAAGAGCACTGCCGAACACACAGATGAAAACCTGCTGCTACAGCAGCCCTGGGGAAGTGTTCACACACACTGTAAGACCTGGGACATCGCATCTTTTTTATTTTTTAGTGATTCTATGGAAATAGGGAGAAATTTTGCCTGGTGCAAATAATATCAAATACTCAAATGACTGCAGCAAACAGTATCCTTGTGGCAGCTGTACTGAATACCTGAATAAAGTATTGGGGGTTGGACTAGATACCTCCTGAGGTCCTTTCCAACCCTGATATTCTATGAAAGGACCCTAGTACATTTCAGTCATCAAGCAGCAATTTTTTTTTACCAGCTTAATGGAAGGTGCCATGGCACAAAGATCAAGAAGGACCAAACTGGTCTTGAAATGAGTCTTCTCCAGATTGGAGCCAGCACTCACTTTCATACCAGGGAGACCTTGCAAGGGGAAAGTTCCAACATGGGCACCAGGAGGAAAAATACAAGAAAAGTCTTTTCTGAAATGGTCAGAAATAGGCTGAAGTTACCTTCCCCATTGTGACAAAATCCTGATCGAATGAGTTAATTTAAGCTTTTCAGTTTGTCAGCAAGGAAGTACATGATAGCCCCAGATAAAGAATCAGCAATCTAGATTTCAAATCCCCCTTATAAAAGGCAACGGTACAAGCATTGGCTTAGAGCTGAATCTAAACAAGACACTCAGCTCAGGCAAACCTGCCATCAGGACCTGCTAGATGACTGATTAGACAGGTTGGCAGAGATGTAAATGCCAAGATATAATGTATGTTTCCCTGCATATCTTGAACAAATCCATCCCTATTTGGATGGGGACAAAGGAAAGATGGTACCCTAAGGGACACCAGCATAGATCTATGGCATCTCCTGACAGAGTGGAGGCGAGGCAGGGATGCTCAGTGGGTGTGCTTTTGTGCCCTTGAGGGGAAGGGGGTTAGAAGGCTGTTGAATCTGGAAGGAGTAAGGCCCCCAAGCCATGCAGTTCCCCAGGATCCAAGGGGAGAGTACGCCACAAATCTACAGAGCCCTGTACAGACAGGGAAGAAGTCTTACAATATGAGAAAAGGGCAAACAAGGAATCAGTCAGGGGAGAAAGTGAGCAGTGCCAGAGAAACCAACGCCTCCTGGCTAACAGAATGAGCAACAGGAAGGTGAATCTGTGCATGGAGCAATAGCGTCTCCTTCTCCCGCCTTGTTCCTAACGCCCTCCACTCATACCCCCGTGACCTAGAAACCCCGGGAGTAGTGCCAGAGATCCCAGCAAAGAGACAAAAGGGAGAAGCAATGACACCAGGAGTGCTACTGCTGTAGCAGGCAAATTTAGTGACACCATTCCTAAAAATAGCCTGCCTTGGCAGGGAGTAAAAAAAAATAAAACATGTCCCAGACAGAGCAGGAGACCACAGAAAGGGGCCGTTCTTTGTGACACGCACTCATTCTCTGAGTAGGAAAGAGAGAAGGGAGATGATATTGTCCTGTCGTAGTCCTAGATCATGAGCTCCCTGGGACTGGGACTGTCTGTGCAGCATTGAGCACAATGGGACCCTGATCTTGGATGGAGCCACTCACACTACTGTAACACAGACCATAAGTGTCCGTAACAAGAAAGAAGTGACCATCATCCGAAGGAAAGCATTCCCCAGACTCTGGGAAAGATCTTAAAAGTTAAAACAAACCTTCAGAGATAACGTTAGTGTTAAGAATAAAAATACTGGGTTTTTCCTCGGTTGAAATAGTCCATTGGCTTGCTGGCTGACCACGCACTGATCAATGGAGGCTTCCATGAAGTAAGCCCATTATTCTTTACAGGCACGTATGAAAGATTCCAAACAATGCCTTTTCCCAGTTCGACAGTATAAACCGAAAAGCGCACAGACTTTCAGAAACACGGGGCCCAATGGACTTCAATGGAAACTAATGGCAAAATTCCCATTCACTTTACTGGAAAAGGGATTAGGCCCATGGGCATTAGACATAAGCCATCAATATTCCCTGCCAGTGCTGGATTGTTCCTTAGAATATATTTCATCTGCTTTGTCCAGTCTAGACGGCAAACTGAGCCTTCTACCACATCTCTGGGGAACTCCCCACCGCCACCAGTAGATCAGACCTCCCCACTGAGAAATATTGCTGATATTCTTCCTGGATCAATCTTCTCAGTTTCAACCCATAACTCCCATTTACATTGTTTCGTCATGGGCATCCCTCAGCCCTGTGGCTTACCCCCTTGAATTACATCTCAATAGTGAGCATCGCCCTTAATCATCATTTGCACAAGCGAGCGATGAGATTTTCACCTTTTCTCATTCCTCACCTAGCGATCCCTCCAGCGCCGGAATTCTCCTCTTTCAGACACGACTCCTCAGCGATGGGCCCAACCCTGACCCACTGAAATCAACAGGAGTTTTGCCCCGGGCTCTATTGGAGGCAACAGAACTGAGCCTCTACTTCTCTGTCAGTGGGACTTGAGCAGCAACATTCAAAAATATCTGGGCCTGGCAGCAGAGGCACTTTAGGTAGATCAGAGGCGGTTTTTAATGGCAAGGGAGAGCTGGGCTGGGGAATAAGTGCAGGATCAGCATGGCACAGGGAGGTAGGCCCTGTCACAGCAGCAGGGGCAGTACAGAGTGGACTGCTGGCAGCTGGGTCATGGGTCAGTCCTGCCCTGGCAGCCTAGAGGAACTGCTTCTGGACAGGAGCAGAGGACGGCAGCCCTCCTCTGTGTAAGGGCCTGGGGACTGTCCCCCAAGCTGGCAAGGGCTGGTGCCTGGCTAGGACAGCGTACAAGCAGGCTGAGCTACCAATGCATCATGTGCATTGAGCCTTGCTCAGTCCTTGGTGTCTGAGCTGAGGAGCCTGGGGGGGAAGGGTCTGAACTGCAAGGCATCTCAAATTGAATTTTAATAGCTTTTCTCCTTTAAAAAATTACTTTTCATCTCTTCACAGTTCACCTTTCAGCCCAGCGCATCACAAGGGGAAAATCCTCTGTGGTGTTTGAGAAATGATATCCCAGCAAAAGAGCCAATGAGCCAGGTATGTCTGAAGGGGGAATTCATCGCTGCCGTTCTCGAGGCCCTTTGGTCATGAGGTGACTTCCCACGCAAGGCGCAGTCTGTCACCAGCTTGGTGGAGACGGGTTTCAGCTCAGCACTCATTTGGACTGGACCAATGTGTCATGTCTTAGAACACTGTCAAATTACATCGGCTGTCGGTGGTGGATTATCCATTTTCAGGCTCATATATTATGTGATCTGAAGGCTGGTATCACACATATTTGTGAGCTTGATACATATTTAGTATTTGGGATTAGTCAGAGGGCTTTAGATTAAATTTGGGCTATCGCCTTCAACCACCTGAGAGCACGCACTCAGGCATGCAAAAGATGCACAGGCCCAGGACATCTTAAGACACTGAAAATCTTTTCCTGGCCTCTTTTGCACAAAACCAGCATTATATCTGGGCATGCGTAGGCATCCCTGCTTTAAAAATACCGGGTTCCTTTCAGAATGGCAGAGAAAGTCACAACCCAGATTTACTGGCTCTTTAGAAGACTTTGCATTCAACTGTCTCCTCTCCCATTCACTATGGCCATTAATCACATGTGCACATGCAGTGCTATTTGCAACAGGTGCCATCATGTATCCTTGCACATCTTGTTTAACTGCCTCCACGGCGGGCCTCTGGCCAGGGAGCATGTCACTTTTCACTACAATCCCTGCCAATCACAAGCAATTTAGTTGTCGCATGTACTTGCTGACGTCTAGCTGGGGAAGGTGCGGTAACATAGATCCTTGTCCATCTCATTCGATTAATTGCCTCCCTGCCAAGCCTCTGGCCAGGGGAATCTGGGGAACTGCACCGTTAAGTGACCCATGCCATCATATTTCACATATCGCCCCAGTCCATTTATTGAATTTACCAGTCACCCATTTTCTGTCACCATCCGCTGCACTCCCTGCCACTCAAAGAGCTTAGCAGTCACACGTGCATACTTGGGCCTCCCTCCTATCTCCGTGCAATGCGGTGGGCACTGTGCTCCATGTTCTAGGGCTGACACAGATCAGGCAGGATGCTTTTCTGCCTACACTTGGCCTCAAGTTAAGATCTTGGCTTAAAGGTCCTAGGTGGAAAGTCAGTATTAATGATTAAACCATTGAACAATCTAGCTTCTTATATCGAGGCTCAGTCTGACGTTTCTCATTCATCCCAAAGGTCTCTGCACATGCGTGGGAGATTCGGGTGTGCAAGTGTAACCGCTGGTCAGTGCGTGCCTGACCCGGAAGATGGGGTCGCTTAGAGCTCCCAGCTCAGGCTCCAATGTAGCAGCACATGAATGGTGGCTCGTCCAGGAACCTCCAAGCTGAAAGTTAAAGACTCTACAGCTTGTGCTAGAGAGCCAGGCTCCGTCGCGGGGACTAACAGAGTCACAGCCTCTGTGGATCAGACACAGAAGGGAAAATGCACCACACAAAGGATGGAGGATTTGGACTCCTGGGTGAATTCCTGTTCCCCACTAAAGTGAATAGGAGTCTTGCTGTTGACTTCAGTGGAGGCAGGATTTCACCCCAGAGCCTTTATCACTCTCAGCTGATTTTAGGAAACCACAGAATAGTGAACTGTGCATGTTTGCTTCTAATTTCTCCATAACAGTGATTAGTCACCGGCCCCACTCTCTCTGAGAAGTGAAAGTCGGTAATGCAAAAGTGCCATGAGAACAGGATTATGAATTGTGTATGATAAACAGTTCTGTCTGACCGCCTACGATTATGAGTTCATAACTTATTACTCAACTCCAATCTCTACATTAGAGTCAGCTAAAATCTTCTGGAATATTATTTCTAGGTAATTTACGGGGAAGGAAATAATGAAGTTTCAGAAAGGAGACAATACTGAAAATCCTCCAGCTCTTAAACGGATCGTGTAGCAGGTGTTCCAATACTGTAGCTCATTCCTCTATGTGCTTTTCATCTCTGACATTATTAAACACACAGCTTCTCATCGTTCAGCAAAGCTGCACACGCCACTCCTTGAGTTAAATTAGGTAAACTGTGCAATCTGAACAATTACCAGCCAATCTCAAACACCTGTGCAAACGTTTGGAAGAATGACCAATGCAGACACCACTCACATCATGCCTCCAGGGTAGATGAATATACCACTGAAATTACGGCTTTTAATTCTGGATTTAGAACCCACTGCATTCAGTGCAACTATAGTAGTATAGCTCTGTGCATTGGGAATATTGGGATTTCTCTAGCTACAAGCCAGAGAGCTTTATTTATTGATTTACCCAAGGTTTTTGATATAGCTGATCTCCATATTTTTATCACAGCAATTGCAGCGATATAATTGGTCATTGGATGGTGTCTGCAAACTGACCCTGGGCTGTATGGGGGCCTAGAGAGGCTCCCAGTGTAGCTTAGATCACCCTAGGGCCTACTTACAATAAGGCTTCCCTATGGGTCACAGCCCTGCTGGGGACTCGACAGACAGGGGCTGTGCTCCACCATGCCCCTCCACCCGCCTGCATATCTGCTACACCAAGACTTGAAAGGGGGCCCTTGGAAGACAGTCTTATGGGGGAATGGAGGACCCTTCTCTGGCTAGTTATGGGGCTTTTAGGATCCCATGATGTTGCTTTGACCCTTTACCCATTGGGGGCCTGGAGCTTTGCCAAGTTTCAACCGGCATTTTTGCTGTAGCTTTCGTTGTGGTGGTGGGGGGAGGTTATTTTTAAAAAGGTGGCTAGAGCGTTGTTTAAGTGGGAAAAGTTCACTTGTTTTCATCTCTCTCCCATAACGTACAGGGCTGAAGTGATTTTGCAAAGTAAACAAAAGCCCATAGAACCCAATGGAAATTTTCAACACAAAAGGGGGATATTTTGGAAAGTCACAGGCATGTCAGAACAAAGGTTTGCAACTTTCAAAATGCTAGCAGATGTAACCAGAATCTATTAGAATACTGTTTGCTTAGGAAAGATGGCCTGTTTAAAATGTTTCCGCAGTTGCACTTTGCCCTTCTGAAATAGGATTTGTTTCTATTTTAATTCATTTAAAATGTATCTATGGATTATACACAAAATGGTGCAGCAGACCTCCCTAAATACTCCCTGATTAAAACACCGGGCTGTGTTCCCTGCGTATTTGCATATAAGACAGCTGAAGGTCCCATTCCAAATTATATGTACTTACTGAAACCAGATCTAAAGTGGATAGAACTTGAGATCACAAGTTTATATTAATTTTAATGTTCCAAAGATTAGTCAGAATTTTTTAAGCAAATCATTCGTTTACTTGGATCCTTGCTTCACATTAGAGAGGCTGGTCGTTCAGAGATTTTAAATAAATTTTGGATTCTTTTCCTACTGAGGATTACACTTGCTGATTAAAGGGGCTTTATGTTAATTTCAGTAAAGTTTTGCCTCCCGAACAGCTTCTCATTTGCTGTTTTTAAATGCAATGGGATTATTTTGTGTAGTCTCTGTAGCTTGGAGCTGGAGGTTGGGTATCAAGATGCCAGTCTGCAGGCAAGCTGTGTTTTTAATTTCTGTCCTGACTGTTCCATTAATGGCCCCTTTAACCATGTCTATTAGAAGATTCCCTTTCCTGCCCCACCAATCTAGCTAAATATGTTGTGTGACAAAATACGATTGAAAGGATGAATTGCCAATAGACCCCTATGGCTAACAGGAGTTACCCTCATTACAGCTAAGAGAAAAAGCAAACAATGTTAATTAAAGGAGAGTAATATAATTAATGCCAGTCAGCATGGGTTATGGAAAATAGATTCTGTCTAACTAACTTGACATCTTTTTTCCCCACTGAGGTTAAAAGTTTGGTTGATAAAGTTAATAGCCCTGATGTAATATACATAGACTTCTGTACGGTATTTGACTTAATACTGCATAACATTTTGATTTAAAAAAATACTAGAAAGAAATTTAATATGGCACATGTTAAAGGGATTAAAAGCTACCCAACATAGTTCTCAAAATGTAGTTGTAAACAGAATTATCATTGAACAGCTGTGTTTCTAGTGGGGTCCTGCAGGAATCTATTCTTGACGCTATGCTATTTAACATTTTTTATCAGTGTCCTGGGAGAAAACAAAAATCACAGACAAAGTTTGCATGACACAAAAAATAGAGGGAGCAGTAAATAATGAAGAGGTCTGGTCATGGGATAAGAGGGAAGGCTCTCTCAGGGACTGGTAACTGGTTAAAAGATAGGAAACACAGGGTAGGAATAAATGGTCAGTTGTCAGAATGGAGAGAGGTCAATAGTGGTATCCCCACAGGGGTCTGAATCTTAACTGGTACCTAGGCAATCACCTGTAAAGTCTGTAGCATTAGAAAGCCTGCTTCACTTTTATTTGTAATAATTTCAGACTTTATCCCTTATACATGATCTCACTTAAAACCTCTTTGTAATTAAATAAACTTGTTTTACTTTCTCTTTGCTCCTCCTTTACAGTCCAGTGAACATCTGAAATGGATTCTTCTGAAGATTAGCTCCCAAAATAAAGTTCATGCAAGCTTTGAGGAAAGAGATACGGAGTCTGATGGAGAAGGAAATTCCAAGCTGGTTTCTTCTCCCTCCTCGTGTTTGCTATAATGCAAATTGATAAGAACATAAGAACCGCTGTACTGGGTCAGACCAATGGTCCATGTAGCCCAGTATCTGGTCTTCTGACAGTGGCCAATGCCAGGTGCCCAGAGGGAATGAACAGAACAGGGAATCATCAAGTGATCCATCCCGTCGCCCATTCCCAGCTTCTAGCAAACAGAGGACACTTCAGAGCATCGTTTTGCATCCCTTCCTATCCTGGCTAATAGCCATTGATGGACCTTATCTCCCATGAACTTATCTAGTTTTTGTTTTTTTGTTTTTTTTTTAAACCTTGTTATAGTCTTGACCTTCACAACATCCTCTGGCAAGAGTTCCACAGGCTGACTGTGTGTTGTGTGAAGAAATACTTCCTTGGGTTCGTTTTAAACCTGCTGCCTATTAATTTCAGTTGGTGATCCCTAGTTCTTGTGCTATGAGTAAACAACACTTTCTTATTTCATTTCTCTACATCAGTCATGATTTTATAGACCTCAATCATATCCCCGCTTAGTCATCTCTTTTCCAAGCTGAAAAGTCCCAGTCTTATTAATCTCTCCTCATGTGGAAGTTGTTCCATACCCCTAATTGATCTGCTCCTGCCCACTCCTTTGCAAATGAATGGCCACTTGCCATGATTGCCAATGGACTGATTAATCTTGGCTGGAGACGTTGGCTTGTCATTTGTCTGGGAAAAAACCCATTTTCCCCCCTCCCCCTACAAGTCTGGGGAACACATTTTACTCCCACATTTCCTTCACATTTGTATGATCCCTGGGGCGTTTACCATACATATACCATGCAGAAATATGAATGATCAGTGTGGTGTTCGTTTTCCAAAAATACTTTACATGACACAAATCTGATACAATTCATGACATTAATGAATAGGGGTGCACTGAACTGGTCAGGCGAGGTGGAACAGATATCAGGGAGCCCCTTGCCCTGTGGCATTGGGATGCTCTTAGGTTACGTGGGCTCTAATACAAAACGTGTTGCTTCACACATTTGTTCTGCTTTGGAAAGCAATAGGTCACCAGGGCTCCTAGGACTGCTGTGAGGATGATGGCAGTGGACTTCTGGGCTAGGTTTGTGTCTGAAATCCAGGGCTCTTGGGCTGCTTTACAGGGAGATCCATGGTTCATGGTGCCAGCTGCTGCCCTGCAGAAAACTCAGCTCTGACACCGGCACCATGTTTCATTCACTAGTGTGAAACTGAGGGCACTTTAAGTTGAACAAGCGAAACTTTATTAAATCCTGAGCTGCTCTGTCCATGTGGCTGAGCTGTTCCCAGCCCAGCTCCACACATTCCCTAGTGTACCGTCAATAACAGGCCCCCCAGGAACACTGGCTATCTGCCCATTAATCCATCTCCAGGGGCATCAAAACTCACAAGCAAATTTTGGGGGCGGGGGACAAAAAAACCAAAACAAAAAATGAAGAGCTCTTGTGTCAGTCAAGCTGGCAAAGGAACTTTTCCTTCTTTCCATCAAACCTGGAGATTTCCCCTCAAAGAGAAACTGACCTGATTCAGGACCAGGCAGGCAACACACAAAGATAGTCCAGTGGTAAGTTTAAAGTCACTCTCACAACTGCACGGCTAGAAGTGGGAGCTCAAGAATGCTGCAAAGAGGAGGTTCTCAGCTTCCTAGTGAAATACGCAGCACCTGCCTCTAACCCTGGAAGTTGAGATCTCAGATGTATGTGCGGAAAAGCTATTGGAGGTCATTTTGAAGGTTTTATGGTTCCCAGGAGCCCTGTGCACTTGGATTCAGGTCAGTATTACTGAGGGAGCTTGTTACATCAGATTTCAATAGCTCTTTCTTCAAACCGGAGAAGTTTGCTCCAGCTATTACAGACGGGTATTGCTGAGCAATAAAGAAAAAGGATGCAGGTTTTCCCTTGTAGTGTCCAGGGAGTTTTCTGTGCTGCAAACAAGCACTCCCTCTGTCCCCATCCTGCACAGAGTTTGCAGACCCCTGAACCACGGTCCAAACTCACCTTCTTCCTAGTGTTTGCCTTTATTGGTAACGTAACAAGTCTCAGCCTGAGTTGAGCCGTTTCTCAGGTTTCCACCCATCCCTAGTCCCCACTCCCTAGAGAGCCCCTTATACTGCAGGTGGAGTTAACAAGCTGCAGCTGTCCCTACGAGCCAGCAGAACATCAATAGTTCTACATGGGGCTCCAACACCTGCTCAGAGGATGGGTCAACAGCAGTGGTGCAAGTAGAAATCATTTCTTGCCAGTACTGCACTCATGGGAGGGACACAAGGGGGGGGGGCATGTGACCCTCCATGTGACTCTTCCCCTTCCCGCCCCCAGCCCAGGGCCCTCATGCTCTTCCCATCCCCTCCGACACCCCCCTTACCTGTCTAAAAATTTAGACAGGTATCTGTTAAACAGATGCAATTGTAAAATGATGCTTCCAGGTGTCATTGAGAATCCAGCAGCACCCCACATGGAAAACTTCTTCAATGAAAGAAGGATCGGAAGGACAATCACCCCACTTTCCCTTAACACACTATCAGTGCCTCCCTTACGTCCAAACTAAGCTTCTGCCAGCTTGCCTCTATCTAAGCATTGCTTTCCTAGTGCCTGGCGGAGAGCAAAGATGCTGCACCATCTGGATTTGATGGAAGAGAGGCATAGAACTGTGTGTGCCATGTACATCTTGATAGAACTGCGCCCAAATTGTTTTATTTTCCTCAGCATGACATACAGGAGGGGCAATCAAAATCAGCCTGGCAGAACATGCATGAGAACTGTCTCTGGACAGATGAGCTATTGATCAAAATCATATTCTCTGATCTCTTGGGGCCAAATCCTGTTCCCATTGAACTCAATAGCAAAACTCCTTTTGATCTCAATGGGAACAGGCTTTGACATTTGGAGAGGAAAGAACAAAACCACTCAAGCAAGGGCTGTGTTGCCTATACCACAGGTACCAAAGGCTGCTGACTCATGGGCGAAAGTCAGCAGACATCTGATCTTTGTCCATTGCAATGGACAAATCAGCAATCAATGAGACTAGAACAGTCTCTGTACTATATCCAACTCATAAGTCCATCTGCAAAGGATCAAGGAAATATGAAGGCTCCAGATTACCTTAAAGTCCTCAGTCCCTTGGTTAGAATGCCCCATTAGTATATGTTCATAGTCCAAATGCTGGAGCAGGAAAGAGTCAAAATGGAGATGTTTCCAGGCCAGAACCTTTTAGCTTCTGTCAAGTAAAGGGAAATCTGTTCTCACTGTGAAAGATGTAACTTGCCCATGTGACTCCAAACACCATGTCCATCACCCCCACCCATATTCTAGTTAGAACGTTCACAAAAAGAGTGTAGACAGGTGTTTTCCAGGGTCCATTGTGAGCTAAGTGTTCCTTAGTGGGCCATTCAACTTGACTTGTCCCTTCATGGGCTGCCTAAATACCTTGTTGGCGTTAACATGTAGTAAACACAGCTCATACTCAACTTCAGACACCAAGATGAATATACATGTATAGAAATAGCATAATCATAAGTACCAGCTATTTCCCGTACATGACTATTCCCACAAGAGATTCTGAAATAAAAATTTAAAAAAAAAAAAAAAAAAAAACCCTCAAAGAGGCAGAAGTTCCCAGATTTGCAAACCTAAAAACCTGTGTTATGCTTTATACCACCTGAGCACGTAACTTTTTAATGTTCATAAACCCGGTAACGGCAAAGGAACACTGAAGCCCATTAACCTGAATGTGTGCCAGCCACTATGCCCTCACTGACTAAAGTGGTCCATAGTCATGCAAATCAATCCCATTGTCTTCAGAGGGATTGATCAAATGATTAAGGGTTTACAGAATTAGGTTCCAAGTTTGTAAATTGTTCTGGATGAAACTGACAATGCCTGAGCTGTCCGATCAGAAGGAGCTTCATTCGAATATAAGGTGGGCAGATGCGTGATAAGTCTTAGATCCATTGCTAAGATGAAGAGCATATTTTCAGCAAAGTTCTTGGCAGATTCCTGAGGCAGCTGGTTTAAGGCAATCAGTGTCTGGCATTATAATCTTCATTTATAGTTCTCTCACCCACAAAGCTGGAAAATGAGGCATTTGTTTTCTTTGTTTTGCTGCACCAGTTCCAGGTAACAAAAAATGCATGTTAGACTAGTTTGGCTGCAAAGAAGAATTCTATGTACACTGGGGACAACACCTGATTCCCATCAGGCTGAAGATGTTTGGATTCTGATGTCAATCCAGTTCATCTGGTTAGTACAAGCAGAGGCATTCCCCTAATGATTTGGACTTGATGTGATGCAGTATGGATGTCATGGATAATTCAGACCAATGGAGAGGAACAGAATAAAAAACTCAAAAAACAAAAACAAACAAACAAACCAAACACCACACTGTTTAAACACCTTCCGCCCCCCCCACCCCTCCCCTCTGGAGGGCTCCTGACCAATTTAACAGCACAATACATATGCTAACAAACTTAAACAAAGCCTAACCCTAACTTTAAGTTTGTTAGTATATGTATTGTGGGGTTAAAGCCATATAAAGAATGAATGCCCTCCCTAGCCACGTTCTGCTCCTTTAAGGAGATTTAACAAATATTTTACCATATTAGCACTAGTATCAAACATGCAGAAGCCTGTAACTGCAATAGAAATTGAGCAGGTGGAGATGCTAGGGATTGTTCTCCAAAATTAGGTTATAAAATCCTCTGTTTGCACGTAGGATTACGGAGTCTCTGTCAGACCAAAGCTCACAGCAGCCTTGCCATGGAAGGGAGTTCTTCAGACACCTCTGCAGTTTTATCAGATTTCTGCAGTCACTTTCCACCTCAGTTTGCATCAGACTCTCTGACTTAAGGAAAACACGCTCTGTTCTGTGCCACTGCTGCCATCCAGAGCCAGTCTGAATCGTTGTTGTTTCAAAAAATTAACTCCAGGAGCATGGATTTCAGCTAGCGCTTAGTGCTGCAGTGTTGTTGCAACTAACACCCAGCATTTGCAATTATTTTTTTAAAATCAATGCAAACTGACCAATAGAGAAAATGGCCCTGCAAGTTTGAGTGCTTTGAATGTTATGCTCAAGGATGGGATATTTGGATCTCTTGATAGAACAAAGTCATTGGATTTCCTTTGCTGTCACCGTTAGTGAAGTGCATGTCCAGCTTCATTTACATTCCTGTCAACATCCCTCTCCCCTTGCTTAGGGACAAGGAGGCCGACCACAGAGATCGGGCAGGAAATGGAAAAACAGTGATGCGTCTTTTTATGTTTAGGATTCTTTCAATGAGAATGGGCTCATACCATGGGATGACAAGAGGGCTAAATAATCTCTGCGGTTACTTTAAGACTTCTTTTCTACCTAAAACCAAGCTATTCTAGACACTTAAGCCCACCATTTTCAAACGAGGGTGCTAAAACCTAAAATCCAGGTTTGGGCTCCCAGCTAACTGAAATCATTTTCTTCAAGTACCCATAGCTCTTATCGTCTTCCATTGAAGTCACATGGGCATCGCAATTCTGGGATTTAAACAATAGCCACTTTTATTTAGGGATGGAAATTAGGATGTGCACACGTGAAAGTTTTGCCAATTCTGCCCACAGCTTCCTGAGCACAAGTCCCACCAACTTCATTATATTCCAAGCCCAGGGGCGGCTCCGGGCACCAAGCGCGTGCCTGGGACGGCAAGCCGCGGGGGGCAGTCAGTCAGGTTGCCTTCGGCGGCATGCCTGCGGGAGGTCCGTCAGTCCCGCGGATTCGGCGGCAATTTGGCGGCGGGGACGCCAAAGGCGCGGCACGGGCGGACCTCCTGCAGGCATACCGCCGAATCAGTGTGACTGCCGTGCTTGGGGTGGCAAAACACAGAGCCGCCCCTGTCCAAGCCTGATTGATTGCAAGGCTCGTCAGTGGCAGTGTTCATTCATAGCAAAGCTTCATTCCCTGAACCGACTGTCTCGGAGGCAAAGTTCTGCAGGACGAGACTTCAGAGCGGAGCTGGATGTGGCAAACTTGCAAGGCCAGTTCAATACCCATTGAAGTCAGTTCAATACCCTCCACTATTTGAGCAAGCCTTGGATCAGACCCTCAGTGCCATCCTGCCTGTGAGGATTGGATTGAGGCCCCAAAGTCAATCTAGTCATGGATGTGTACAGTGTCATTTTACCTATTGTGCTATCTTGTCCTCCCTTCAGTGTGAAAATGCATAGGCAGGAAGGTTTATCCATTACATGCCAGTGGCCTTTGCTTCCTCCATGTTCCATTGAGGACATCCCTTTGCAGTTGGCACGCCTAAGCTAGGACAAGTGCTAGGCTGCAGTGACTTCCACATAGGGTGACCAGACAGCAAGTGTGAAAAATCGGGACGGGGATGGGGGGTAATAAGATCCTATATAAGAAAAAGACCCAAAAATCGGGACTGTCCCTATAAAATCGGGACATCTGGTCACCCTACTTCCACAGACATGTGAGCAGACACGATCCTTTGTGCCAGGCCACAACCAACTTTGCAGTGGCAGAAAACTGGGAGAGTCAAGGGTGCAGTAGGGAAGATGGATAGGAGCCGCCCTGCTCCTGCCAACTGCCTCAGGTTCATAAACCCAGTTATTCCTTCAGAGCTGGAGCAATAAGATGGGGTGCAAGGCGGCCAGCCCACTGCAATACCCATTTTCAGCCCCCCCGTTCTAAGCCCTTTCTTTCCTTACCATGGCACAAGCATGAGATGGGTGAGGCAGGTGCCTGCAGACCAGACAGCGCTGTGCATGCACAGGAAGTGGAGTGAGAAGTCCACACCTGCAGCCTCTGCACACACCTGCAGTAGTGCAAAAAGCTCTTCCACACCATGTAGGAGTAGGTGTTCATGGTCTCCAAGCCTAGCACTATGGTCGTGGAAACCTCTAGCTTTGCCAACGAAGCAGCCGTTCTAGGTTGGTTACTTGATCTTGCACACACTACTCATGATCACAGGATCGTGCTTTGGAGCAGCAGAGCACTTCATGCCCCATTCTCCAGCCCTTGCAGTGCAATACCGTACTGTGCCAGCAGCCCCCGGGAAAGGAGCAGAACCCCTGGAGGGGGAGATGCGAGTCATAAGAGTGAGGCAGAGTCTGGCCCCTAATACAGATCGTTGTTTTAAGTCATCGATAGGCAACGTGGGAGCTGCTGTTTCAAGCCGCTGAGAGTTTTAATGGCATTCAGTCACTTCCACCGGGTGCCTGTCTCATGACAGCCTATAGCGGAGCCACCTCTAGGCGTGTTTGATGGTGTTCTTGGATCAGCATCAAACTTGTCTAAATGCCAAAATCCAGCAGGGAAATCTAATGCTGAAAGCAACCCAAGAACACTGGCGCCTAACAGACAAGCCACTCGCTATTAGAATTGTAGTTCTAATTAATTTTGGTACACGTCTGCACTAGAAATAGCAGAAAATATGTCTGTCTTAAGAGAGGACATGGACAACATCACTTCTTGGCATAATTCAGGGGACTACGTGTGCACTTGCAAGAAGCTGAACTTAAATGAATCTACTGTGCTCTAAAATTTCCATTTAGCATAATTTTACATTACCCATGGTGTACCCTATAATCTACACGAGAAACCACTAGTGAGGGGAGGGAGGGTTTTATCACAGTATGTTGTGACGGGTTGGGTCACAGAAACCCCCTTGGGGCTGCCAACTGATGTGCTGAGACTACCTCTGAGCCAGCTTGGGACTTCAGTACCTTGCCTAGTTGTGCCAGACACACTAGCCTGCTACAAACACAGCCCCAGATCTGAACCACGTCCCCCAAAACTGCAGGCTTAACTGAAAACAGCTTAAGAAGCACTCCTGTTTCCAACATGAGGGCAGGGGACTGGACTCGATGACCTCTCGAGGTCCCTTCCAGTCCTAGAGTCTATGAATCTATGAACACCCAGATACCCAGTTCCCAATGGGATCCAAACCCCAAATTAGGGTGACCAGACAGCAAGTGTGGGGGAAAAAAAAAAAAAAAATCGGGACAGGGAATGGGGGGGGGGGTAATAGGAGCCTATATAAGAAAAAGACCCAAAAATCGGGACTGTCCCTATAAAATCAGGACATCTGGTCACCCTACCCCAGATAAATTCATTTTACTCTGTATAAAGTTTATACAGGGTAAACTCATAAATTGTTCGCCCTCTAGAACACCGATAGAGATATGCACAGCTGTTTGCTCCCCAGGTATTAATACTTGCTCTGGGTTAATTAATAAGTACAAAGTGATTTTATTAAATATAAAAAGTAGGATTTAAGTGGTTCCACGTAATAACAGACAGAACAAAGTAAATTACCAAACAAATAAAACAAACCATGCAAGTCTAAGCCTAATACAGTAGGAAACTAAATGCAGATAAATCTCACCCTCAGAGATGTTTCAATAAGCTTCTTTGACAGACTAGACTCCTTCCTAGTCTGGGTCCAGCAATCACTCACACCCCCGTACTTACTGTCCTTTGTTCCAGTTTCTTTCAGGCATCTCTTTGGGGTGGAGAGGCTCTCTTGAGCCAGCTGAAGACCAAATGGAAGGATTTCCAGGGGCTTATAATGTCTCTTGTCCCACCTCACAGCCACAAGATGGGGTCTCTAGCCACTTGGTCACATGTCTCTGAATGAATCAGCTTTTTGTAGGTCAATGCCATTGTTTACATGTTAGTTTGAACAGTCCCAGGAAAGCTCAGATGTGGATTGGCGTCTCCAAAGTCCATTGCTAGTTAAATACTCCCAATTACTTGAATAACCCAACCCCTTCACACTATGTTGACCAAATCTGTCTTATGTGCTTCCTAAAGTGTTTGCTGTAAATACAAGCATAGAGCCAATGCTCATAACTTCAGATATAAAAATGATACATGCTTACAAATAGGATGAATATATTCAGTAGATCAGTGGTTCCCAAACTTGTTCCGCCGCTTGGGCGGGGAAAGCCTCTGGTGGGCCGGTCCACTTTGTTTACCTGCCCAGTCCGCAGGTTCAGCCGATCGCGGCTCCCAGTGGCCGCGGTTCGCTGCTCCAGGTCAATGGGAGCTGCTGGAAGCGGTGCGGGCCGAGGGACGTACTGACCGCCGCTTCCAGCAGCTCCTATTGACCTGGAGCAGCGAACCGCGGCCACTGGGAGCCGCGATCGGCTGAACCTGTGGACGCGGCAGGTAAACAAACCAGCCCAGCCCACCAGGGGCTTTCCCTGCACAAGCAGCAGAACAAGTTTGGGAACCACTGCAGTAGATCATAACCTTTGCAAATATATGTTACATGGCATATCTAGCATAAAACATATTACAGCTATGTCATATTTACACTCAAGCATATTTCCATAAAGCATTATGGAGTGCAAATGTCACCTATGTGTACACAGCGTGTGCACTAAGACATGGTATAGCTGAGTGTTGCAACAGAGGATGTTGGTATTGAAGGAGAAAAAACACCCTTCAAGTATAGCTGCATTATGGCAGACATCACCAGGTGGTGCTGGTATGCATAGTTTCACAGTTTCATTTTCTTGGCATGCAACCACTGGTCAGTTTTGAAGAAACACTATGTTAGTTTTGCAATGAAGTTTCTTTTTGAAGGAGCTGTTGGAAACAGCAGAAGAGTTTGTTCTCTGCTTTAATCTCTGTAACTAGAGTCAATTCTTGGGGCAGAGTAACACCGAGGAGCTAGTGTTTGGGCTGAAAGCCCTGTAAGAGGGAATTGGTGTGTGCTGTTTGTGAGTGCCTCTGTTCCAGGACTGGTGTGCACATGTAAACAGAACAAGTTGCACTAAGAATATACTCAGACTCTGCATCACTTATCTCCTCCAACAGGAAACCAACCTACAAAGCCCTGCAATAGGCTATCGCTCAGCAGGGGGGCCACACCTGCACTAGTTCAATGGTAATTAAATGCGAAGGCTCCAATTCTGCCCCCATATGTTGAGTAGCACCTTATTCCTCAAGTAATTCTACTGAAGTCAATGGATCTCTCTCAACTGGAATCAGAGCCCTGCCCTCACTGCACAGCCAGGCTAGGAAAGAACATATATACTACAGGATGTATACAGGAAGCTCAGTCAAAGAGGAGGAGACCCGGGTGCATCATGGGAGATGTAGTCTGCACAAGGAGCCCATCCATAGGAAAGAATGGGCCTGCCTCATGGGCATTACAGTTCAA
This sequence comes from Trachemys scripta elegans, assembly GCF_013100865.1. Taxonomy (NCBI): domain Eukaryota; kingdom Metazoa; phylum Chordata; order Testudines; family Emydidae; genus Trachemys; species Trachemys scripta. The sequence goes on along the minus strand of NC_048304.1, from coordinate 2,333,678 downwards.
TGTGGCACCATACAGAGCTGCAATTTAATGTTGAATTGACTCAAAACTAAACATTTTGGTTCAGTTCAAAAATCTGAAATATTTTGATTTGGGTCCCATCAGCCAAAACAAAAAAATATTGTTGAGATTTTCCCCTCAACTGTATTTAAAAATTTCTGCAGAACAAAGTTCACAGGAAAATTTCAATTTGGCTGAAGTCAAAACAAAAACAAAACAACCAACAACCAAAAAAAAACAAAAAAAAACTTTTCCATGGAAAATTCCCAGCCCAGCTCTACCAGGTCTCTGCAAGTGCAATGCCACTGCCCCAGGGTGATTGGCTCCAGTACCAGCTTGGCCGATTCAGAGGGAGGGACAGCACCTGGGGCTATCAAGGATAAAGGAGAATCAGAGCTGGGGGGGAGCCCCAGTGAGAGACTCCTGTTGTGTTAGAGCTGCCAGAGTGGGAGTCAGGGGGAGGAGAAAGCTGACAGTGATCAGGGGCAGGTCCCAGAAAGAAGCAGAAGATGTTTCTTGGAGGAAGGCTGATGGAAAGGAGAGCAGCAAGAGGGGTTTGCTGACTTCCCTAAGCCAGAGAGCAGGGCCAGAGGGCTGAAGCAGGGAGCAGCTTCCCCGCTGATGTCTCCATACCGGACAGCCAGACCTAGTGAGAGGGCTGTGGGGAGCGAACGATACTCCCAAGTAAAGCTCTCCCAGCAGAGAAGCCATCAGGGTTCCAGCGAGGAAGAGCAGGGTTGCACTCCAGTTACTGGGGCTAGAGCGACCGGCCTGGCAGAAGGACAGAAGAGGATTGATGAGGAGCCTAGCTGTGGCAGAAGACACAGGAGCCTGGCAAGGCAGAGAGGCTGCTGGCGGTGCCTGCTGGGAAGAATGGGGTTTTAAGGACTGGATTACTTGTGGCACCTTAGAGACTAACAAATTTATTAGAGCATAAGCTTTCGTGGACTACAGCCCAGTAATCCTGTTCTTCTTTTTGCGGATACAGACTAACACGGCTGTTACTCTGAAACTTGTTTTAAGGACTATTTACACTGGGTGTGGGAAAAGAACTACGTTCGGGATTCTTGTTGAGGACTATTTGAACTAGGTTTTTGTAATAAGCCACGGGATAAGCTTGGATGGAGTTACTGGGGACTCTTTATGGTGAAACTGAGGCAGGCATTTGAGCTCTGCCATGTTAAATGTTCAATTCCACACTGCTCTATTGAATCTCAAGACCCATAACAACATTCTTGTTAGAAGGACTATCTTGGACCAATTTAGTTCATATATAGGACATAGGCAAGGAAGAGACCTCTGGGCCACAGAGTCCAGTCCCCAGCTGTCACAGGCAACCCCATCCCCTTCATATATTTAATCGAGTAAATGCATTTTCTAGATTTCTTCCAGCTACATCCTCGCTGGTGATTAAACATCTTGTTCATACTGGGTGAATTGCACTAGGCTCTTAGCTACGTGATACAAACCTAAGCCTCCTTTATTCTCAGGGGCTTATGTTACTCTATATTTGTATTACAGAGTACACAAGCCCCAGTTGAGATTGGGGTCCCATCATGCTAGGTACTAACACACCAGAAGAGACAGCCCCTGTTCTGAAGAGCTTACTATCTAAATGAGACAAACAAGAGGTGGGCGGGGAAAACAGACACAGAGTGAAGGTGAAATGATGTGCCCAAGGCCACAGCAGATCAGCAGTAGAGCTACCTATAGAACCAGGTGTCCTGACCCCAGGGCCAGCTCTAGGCACCAGCAAAACAAGGTGGTGCTTGGAGCAGCACATTTTTAGGGGCGGCATTCTGGCGCGGGCCATGCCACCCCTAAAAAATGTGCCTCGGCCACCCTAACCCACCTCCGCTGCTGCTGCTCGCGCGCCACTGCTCGCCCTCCCTCCCGGGTTTCAGAGCCTGGGAGGGAGGGGGACACCCCGGGTGGCTGCGGTGCATGCGCTGCTTCTCCCTCTCCCTCCCTCCTAGGCTTGAGAGCCTGGGGGGAGGAGGCAGGGCTGGGGATTTGGGGAAGGGGCCGGGAGTGGGGTAAGAAAAAAACGGGGGGGGGGGGGTCAAAATTGTTTTTGCTTGGGACAGCAAAAATCCTAGAGCCGGCCCTGCCTGACCCCTAGTCAATAAATCATGGGACCTCTAGTGTAATATCATCATAATATAGGTTTGTGAAGTATGGTCCCTTGGGGAGTTTATGCTCCCAACTGCATTTCTTAATCAGAGTTCCTATTTGTCTCCTGTAAGTAGGACCCCAGGCACCCCTGTATTCACACGGTACTCTCTACTGCAATAAAATTTGTACCAAATATCCTTGTGAGGTATCCTATGAAAGCTAACCATGCTGGTTATTAATCTCTGTAAAATGCATGTGTTAATGTTATATGTGGAGTTCTGCATTCCCCTTGTATAAAGTTACTAGAACAGGTTTAAGACAAAATAGCCTAACCTACAGAAAGGTGATAAACTGGTCCGTCCTAGACAAAGAAATGTGGGTTTACCTCCGTTTACATATGGAGCAGTGAAAGCTATTGAGCTAAACCAGCAAGGGTTATCCTGATCCTGAACTCAAGAGGCAGAAAATTATCGTGGCTCCTGTACCACAGAGGCCATTGTACATCGCCTTTGTGGACCTAACCAAAGCATTCGACAGTCAGCAGAGCAGGTCTATTTGCAATACTAGAAAAGATAGGATGCGCACCAACCCTGTTAAGTCGTATACGTTCATTGCACAACAACATGAGAGCAACTGTCCAATTTGACGGGTCCACTGCGGACAGCTCTGAGATGAAAAGCAAAGTGAGGCAAGGATGTGTTCTTGCCCCTACACTCTTTGGAATATTCTTCTCAGTACGCTTGAGCTGTGCGTTTAAGGACATGAAAGATGGAGTGCATCTCCACACAAGATCTCTTCAACCTGTCCTGACTTAAGTCAAAGACCAGAGTCAAAAAGGTGCTGATCAGGGAATTTCTATTTGCGGATGATGCTCCCCTCATAGCCCACAATGAAAATCTATTACAAGAACTCACGGACCGCCTTTCAAGTGCCTGCCAGGCATTTGCTCTCCCCATCAGCATCAAGAAAACAGCTGTATTAGGACAGGAGGTTCCACAAGATCCTTCAATTACCTTTAAAAAACTAGCTAGAAGTCGTCCAGAAGTTCAGCTGTTTAGGTTCTACAGTGACCACCAACCTCTCACTGGATGAAGAACTAAATGTTTGCCTTGGAAAGGCTGCTACCACCTTTAGCAGACTAACTAAACGAGCATGGAACTACTCAAAGCTGACCACCAAGACCAAAATGCTAGTGTACCAAACCTGTGTCCTCAGCACTCTCATGTATGGTGGGGAAACATGGACAACTTATGCTCATCAGGAGAAAAGGTTAAACAGTTTCCACCTAGGTTGTTTACACCCCATACTCAACACCAAATGACAGGATAAAGTCACCAACGCAGAGGTTTTTCAAAGGGAAAATTTACCAAGCAAAGACTACTACGCTGGCTGGATCACCTGAGTAGGTTGGAAGATGGACGTATACTCAAGGACATGCTATACGGGGAGCTATCCAAGAGAACAGCAGCACATCCCAAGCTTTTGCTATAAAGACACATGCAAGTGAGATATGAAGGAATTGATCCTGACCAGTGGGAAATCTTGGCAAATGATCGTAACAAGTGGCACTATCATCTCCATCAGGGTATCAAAGTCCATGACAGGAGCTGGCTCCTACAGCTTGAAGAGAAAAGAGCCCATAGGAAGCAAGCAGCTCCCAACCAAGATTCAGACATTTGTAATAACTGCCAAAGATCATGCAAATCTCAAATTGGACTATTCAGTCCCATGAGACATTGCAAACCATCTACAGCATAGGCTGCAATTCCCACTGTCTCTCACAGATGAAAGGATGCCAACATTATTGTACCACAGAGACACACAGGAGATTGAATCCTGACTTGTAAGACAAAGGCAATTCCTTTGGGGATATAAGGAACAGAGACTCCATCTTTACCCTTCACCGCAGAGACAAAGAAGCCAAGTGATTTGTCCTCTGAGGGGTCCTGACCTGGATGGCCAATCAAAAGCTGGAAAGGAGACTGAGGATGAACAAAGACTGTCTTTTAGATGCACGTTTTCACTTTTATTTACTTGTAACCATTTCTACCTTTCTCTTATTTGGCATCACTTAATTCATGTTCTATTGTTAACACGCTCGTTTTGCTTTTATTATAAGTCATCAGTGCCATAGGCGCCGACTCCATGGGTGCTCCGGGGCTGGAGCACCCATGGAAAAAAAATTGGTGGGTGCTCAGCACCCACCGGCAGCTTCCCATGGCACCCCCCCACACTCCAGCTCACCTCTGCGAGCACGCCGCCACATCCTGCTTCTCCCCCCTCCCTCCCAGCACTTGCGCTGTGAAACAGGTGATTTGCAGGGCCGGGAGGGAGGGGGAAGGAGAGGGAACATGGCATGATGGAGGAAGAGGCGGGACTGGGGCCGGGATTTGGGGAAGGGTTCCAATAGGGGCAGGGATGGGGCGGAGTTAGGGTAGGGACTTTGGGGATGGGTTTGGAATGGGGGTGGGGCCAGGGGCGAGGATGGGGTGGAGTCGGGGCAGGGAAAGGGGCGGGGGGGCGGGCACCCACCGATGCCGGAGAAAGTTGGCACCTTGAGTGCTGCCCAAATTGAGTAGAATGTGGGCTTCCAGAATGCTGACAGCGTGGAGTGTTTTACTGTGGAGACAGCACCCTTAACACCATCTCTGTGAGGGTCCAGAGAGAGGGACTGGTCCCTGCAATAGGACAGGTTTGGGGCAAATTCAGGGCTCGAAGAGTTTTAAGGTCAGCATGCAAGGCGTAACAAGATTGGGCAAAAACAGGGAGAGGCTTGTGAGCTCCTAGCAAACTGCGCGGATCAGAGCTCTGAACTAGTCATACAGCCACAAGACACCCAAGACAGACGGTGGCTGAATCCTTCACTGGCCAAGGTGAACCCCAAAACATCACAATAAGCTGCAGCAGTAAATTGTCCAATATGGACTAGCCATTTTAATAATTTGCATGTGACATGGTAGATAGCAGCTCTTCCTACTGGAGAACTGGGAGCTTTGTAATGGTGCAATCTCATCCAGCAACTTGACACTCAAACCCTTCTTACAGTTATTGCAAGACACGCAACACTTCCCCTCTCCACGTGAATGGCTACATGAAGACAAGTGTCCAGCCTGCAGCACAGATCGCCAGGAACTTTTGATGCTGCTCTTTCACCAAATTATGTCTACAGGTCTGCTCCTTATCTGCTTATTTTCATTGCCAAGGTCTAATCTTCACCAAGCAATCAGATCACAGCTTTAGTTCACGCTGTTTTATAATGCTGCATTCCATATCTTGTAAACCAGTGTGCTGTGTATAGCTGCATATTACTTTATATTACAAGTGCCCCAGCTGCAAGTCTCGCCATATATCTTACTATGCTCAATGTGATCCGATTTCTGACGAAGATGAGCTCTGGACTCTAGAGCAGCGGATGGCTTACATGAGGTACATGGTCATGAAAAGCCAGTGGAAGACATTTGCAATTATAACCCACAAACCTCCTGGCGTTGGTGCTCTGTCCCATCTAGTGGCACCGAGACCACTTAGAGAGAGATTAATGAGTCTGCTCTACAGCCTTAGAGAACAGCCAGTTGGCTTTTAGCTCAAGCATTTAACTCTCAAGATCCCAGGTTCGATCCCGCCCACTGACGACTGGGGCTGTTGGCGTTACAAAAGCAGTGCCTAACAATGCTACAATTTTTGTACAAATGCCACCTTTCTTTATGAGACATCCAAGTATCTACCAAACATGCAAGGGTCAAGCAAATGAGGAATGTGGGTGAGTTGGCAGGGGGAGATGGTGAACACGGGTTTTGAGAAAGCATTGAGGGTACGTCTACGCTGGAATGGAAAATTCACAGCACCAAGTCTCAGAGCCTCAGACTCATTGGGACTTGGGCTGTAGGGTTAAACATAGCAGTGTAGCCATCCCCACACGGGCTGGAGGTGGGGCTCGTATACTCAGTGACGGGGAGGGTCTCTGAGCCCAGGCTCCAGCCTGTGTGGATAATGTCTACACTGCTATGTGTAGCCCTGCAGACCGAGCCCCTCGAACCCGAGTCAGTCAATTGTCTAAGACTCTGCACGGTGGGTTTTTCTTTGGAGTGTAGATGTGCCCAGAGAGGAGGGGCGTGGCTGGACAAACTGCCCCTTTAAGGATAGCCATTTGGGCCTGGTGGGGGATGGGGAGGAGACAGTCAGACCTGGCTGGAGAGGGGTCAGGTGAATGCCTGAGCACCTCATTCCTCTGAGGGCAGAAAGAGCTCAGCTGGCAGGAGCTACAGGAAGTGGGTTGGCTCATAGGGCCAGCCTTGGAGCAGAGGGACTCCCAGGCAGATGACCTGAAGGGGGAAATTGGGAGAAGAGCTGCTAGGAGCAGAGATGCTGTGGCATGGAAACACCAGGGGCAGGAAAAGTTAGCTGCTGGGTTTACATCAGACTGTGGGTTTGGGGGGGGGAAAGGGGGGCTGAAGATTGGCAGTGCAGCCATTAAAGTGTGCCCTGAAGAAAGGGCCTGAACAGTCCGTGGGTGTGGTATTAATCCTTCCTCAGCTGGGAGGACAGACCAGCTGCCTATAGCATGTAATAATTAGGAAATAATTCAAGTTCCTGGATACCAGACAGGTGAATTGTCCATCCAAAGATGTGTCGAGTGCTGTGAATTAGCACTCTCCTTTAAACTAATGTCCATTCTACAGTCTCTGGCACTAACAACATCGGTCACCCTCAAGCACAATGTCATACAGTAGCTGTCCAGTAATTTTGAAGCAAGTGCCTCACTCCCAAGTTTCCAGTGACTGATGTGGGACACAGTTGATTATTTTCCTGTGTTTTTTCACCCTTACAGAAAGGAATCAATATATGCAATCAGAGGAGTATGTGAACAAAGGAATAGGCAGGCACGCTTTTGTACAGCATTCAAAGGCCAACATCAGGCTGGCTTGCAATATTTTAGAGTAGCAGGGCATGCTGGGCTGTATGCCATATGAAACAATAGCATCTGCTTCCCCTCCCCTTAAAAATTCAAATTCAAATGAAAGCATAATCCTGACTGTTTCAACTCTATCAAACTCAAATGTTCAGTACAGCATGAAATAGTTTGAAATAAGGACTCTTGGAGGACTGTGCATCCTGCATGAAAGCATTCATTAAGTGCAAGTTACGGTTACTTTTGCTGTCAAGTCAACAATACTCAATCAGTGGTTGCTGAAGTTTTGAGCTGGCCTGTTTAAGTCTTACAAATCGCCTTTCAGCACAAATAAATTCTGTTTCCTGCTAATGATGACAAATTATATGTCACCCTGGGATTAATTTCTTTTACATTTGCACCCAAAAAAAATAAAGGGGAGGGAGAAACGTCCCACAAATATGACTGTGAAAAACGTGTCACGTTTTCTGCTAGCGGCAGTGTTTCTGTTCTCATGATTTTGGTTCTGCTTAAAGTTTTATATAGATGGAGCTAAGTTTTCCACTAAGGAATATTTGGATTCAAACACCTCTCACCTCAGCTGAGAGAGTCAGAAGCTAACCCCAGATCTGGATGCATGTTCTGCTAGTGCTCCTATCCTCACATTGGTCTCAACTGGTATGCAGGACAGAGCACCCAGGAACTTGGGGGTGTACAAAATCTACATCAAATTCTAGGGCTTAGATCATCTGTAGTGAGGACAGCCACCTACTGTACCCAGAGCATGTTTCAGAGACCATAAATATGAGCTACTTCTGTTGCTATTAGATTTTAGTGAATATACTGCTTAACGTTAAGACAACTCCTCTTCTCTAGCCTTGGCAAATGCAAACATAGCCATTCAAAACACTACTATGAAGAGCATTCTCCTGACCTGTCTCTTTGCACCCCTCCTCCATTATATCAAACAACTTGTCTTCCCTTCCAAGGCCTTTCATGGCCTAGACCCACCCTGCCGTTGTTGCCAGCTTGCCCACCTATTACATTTCCAATGGTGTCTCTGGTTTTATACTCAGAGTGTAAGTTCTTTGTGGCTGGAACCATCTTTTTGTTCTGTGTTTGTACAGCTCCTAGCACAATGGGGTCCTGATTCATGAGCAGGGCTCCTAGGAATCACTACAATATAATAATAAATCCAAATAAGAAGATGCACAACATCATCTCCTTATTTTGTTGCACAGGGGGGTTGCACCAGGTTAATGACATCACTGCTAGAGGGAGGTAGGAAAGCATGGGGAAAAAAATCTTCAATAGAAGAAGAGACCCCTAATCTGGCCATGTATTAATAAATAAAACCAATATGGCAAAGTAGTAATGAGAGCTCCCTGGGCCAAGCAAAGGATTAAATGTGCATATAAGTGTTGCAATTTTTGCCATTTCTAACAACATTTTATATTAGTGCTTTGACGCCAGCTGCATCATCATAGTATTGTGTGTGCTGTGCTGCATTGAATCATGTCTCTCTAGAGCAAGTAAAAGACTGAAAGCTGGGTTTCCATGGAGTCCTTAAAGACTTTAACAATGTATTAAAACATATACGAAAGCCTTTGTTTAATAGCTGTTCCAAGAAAACCCAAGTGTCCACCTCACCATTAGTCACTGGAACGGTCTGAGGAGTGCTCCTCCCTCGCAGGAGTGGGACAGGACAAGAAACACAGGGGCATTCTGCAAGAGGACGACTTACTTAGGCTTTGACAAAGCAAATAGATTTACACACTCAGAGGCTATGATGGCTCAGCTAGATCCAATTCCAACAAGACACTGACAGAGCCCTGTACCCGCCCAGAACCCTCAGGGGTCAGGAACATGAGCAGAAGGTTCTCTGTGGGATGCACTCTACATCGTGGCCACCGTGAGAGAGACCAGGAGGCTGTTTGTTTCTCCTTTTATGAGCTACTGACTTATGTAGTTTGATGTGATCTGGGGTAAATCCTGAAATGTGACTCTCAGACAACAGCATAGGGAAAGAAGAATGCTTTGAGAGACTGGTATTGCCCAGAGGCTTGCTGTTCAAAGTTATTTATTGAGCCCTCTCTGAGGAGAGTAAATATTCAGGAAGCCAATTATATATCGGATAAGGATAGTAATTATAAAAGAAGGACCTAGATGTGTTGATGTGGAAGCCAGTTAGGTGTTTGATTCTGCCATGAGAAGCCGAGTGATCGCTGCCTTAAGTTTCCCCACCCCCAATACAAGTTCCTAATATTACAGCAAAAGGCTGGAGGTTTTGTGTCTGTGAAACGGGTGAGAACTCCGAGAACTTCTTCTGGGAAATGTGTTTTTGAGGGAGTTGGGTGACTATTTTGTTCCTGGTGTGTCCAACTGACAATTAATTCTGTAAAATCACATTAGTTATTTTTTGTATATTCAAAAGGGGTCGTGAGTTATCTGATCAGTTTACATCATGGGAGAGTAAGTGGGGTGTTTCTGAATGAAAAAGGAGACTTCTCTTTAGGCTAGGGATTATGGGTAATTCCTTCCTATAAAGAGGAAGGAACTAGAGAGCTATGGGGTCCCAGTTTGGGAAGGCTCTGCTTGGGAAAGCTTGAATAGGATTGGAGAGAACATAGCAGCAGAAGAGGACTGACTCTGAACCATAAGCTTTCGTGCATATGCTAGTGTATTTGATGGGGAGTTACTTAAACCGGCCTGTGGTAGATTTTGGTATTTTGTTTAATTTCCCTTTTTAATCTTTTCAAAGGAAAAGAAGCTTTTATATCCATATTCCCTGATTCCTCCTGGAGATAGCCTACTGCTTCACAACATGTCCCTGATTCCTCAAGGAGATGTCAGAGCATCACACAACAGGGGTCTCCACCTTTCTTCAAAGCCAAATAACTCCTAGCATTTCAGTAGGCAAATGAAATAATCCACTCAGTTTTAGCTATAATAGTTTTGAATAAATTTATGGGGAAGAAGAGGTGGGAAAGAGATGTACAGCATGACTGATTATATTAGCATAGAACAGGCAGATAAAATGTTATCCAGAAAAAGCAGTTTAATAGCAACTCTGTAAATTAGACTTTGTGAAAACAGGGAGCAATCACTTTAAAAAAATGTAAATACATATTTCTAAAGGAAGTAGCATGTTTCAGAGGGTAAGACTTTCTCCTATCTCACTGCATATGGTAGATTCTGATTATTTTCCCCCTAAAAAAGGGAAAAATTATTTGACTGTTAATCAAAATTCCCTTTAGCTTCAGAGAAAGCGCATTGAGATATGAACCAGGGAAGCATTAGTTCAAATCTCATTGTGACCTCATGTGAGCACCCCAATGGGCCAGGTTTGTCTGCATTTGTACTCTCTCAATTTTGCTCTGCTGTGGTAACCCCTGTTGATAGTTAAACTTCTAAAACAGGTTTCCAGTGCCTCAGCCCTCTGGCTGAGTCACATGGTGCCTATAGGTGTACAAACAAAACAGTCCCTTTCCAGGGTGCAAGTCCAACAGGGTCTCTCACGGTGCCCTCTGTAACATCTTGATCCATAGCCCTGTCTCCAGGCTCGGTTCTCAGTAAGTCTAATAGGGCCTATATCACAGCACCCTGACTAGCCTTGGCCCCACCTGGGCTAGCTTCCAATGCTACCTGCTCTGCTAGGGAGCAGTGCCCCTAGGCCCCTCCCTGGGGGCTCTTTGCGCTGAACCTTCCTGACCCCAGCTGAGGCATTAGTTCAGTTCCATCCCCTTCAGGGGTTAACACAGTTCAATTAAATGCTGACCCTGTTTGGGGTCTTCTGTCCCCTTTTCTGGGCTTGGTTAAGCTCCTGCTCTGGGCTTAGGTCCCTCTGCCTGTGGCAGGGCAGGGGGAACCCAGGCCTGCCCACTACTCTGGGTACAAACACAGGGACCCTAAAATTAGCAGCTGCTGACTGCTTCCCTTTAACTACTTGCTACTGCATTTCCCTGGGCCACTTCCCTTCTTAGCCCCATCACATTCAGCTTCACCCTTACCTCAGGGCTGAAGTCTTGCTTGAGTCCAAGTCACCAGCCTGGAACACCTTCCTTACCCCTCTGGCTCTACCCAGCAACTGATCTGCTCTGTGCTGTCCAGCAGCTCCCTTTATATGAGCCTGCTGGGCTCTGATTGGCTGCTTCTCTGCAGCCTCACTAGGCAGCCTGGAGGACCCAGCTCTACTGCTCTTTCTTGGGGCAGGGTGTAATAGGACCACGAGGCCTCCAGCAGGGGGCCTCAAAGGGCCTGATATACCCAATCACACTCACCTATTCCTCTCATTGATCAAGAGGAATAGTGTGGCTTTAAAAGTTGTAGGATGTGAAGCTCAATCTCTGCCCAGTTTAGTGAGATCACACAAGACAAGAGGTCAAATTCCATGCAGGCGTAAAATGCCTATAAAGTGGTGCCCTCTATATTACACCTGTGTACACCAGCAGAGAATTTGACCTGTATAGTCCATGTTATAAACCTTGCAATTTGCTCTTTGTAATCAGAGCCTTGCACCTACAAAGAGGCACATTGACTTCAGTAGGTCTGAGGTTAGCAAACGGAGCAACCCAGACAAGACATCTTTTTATAAGTGAAAAAGGCCACCTAAATCTGCCTTGTGAACTTATATGAACTTGGTCACATTATGAAAGTTGGAACCATGTTTATTTATGAAAAATTTGTTATTGGATACCCCTTGGAGCCTGAAAAAGAGGTGAATACATAGTCTATGTCCACAGGGCATAGATTCTTGACGTGTCATGACATTATAAATGAAGGCCATACACAGACAAGAATGGGGAATGGAGAGGAAGGAAAAGGGTGCTGTCGGGAAGATCAGACGGCTACTCAGTAAGGCACATGCAAGTTGTGATGATTCTATTCTGGTTTTATTTTTAATTCCTTCCTTCCTTTTGTCACTTCTTGTGGGCTTGGAGGCAGAATTTGAGGGATGGGAATGCAGTGAGGGAGGTGCTTTGGTAAATAGGTTCAGAGATTATGTTCCAAATATAAAGAACAGACTAGAAAAGGGGGACAGAGATGCCGAGAAAAGTAGCTAGATGGGATGTTAAGACTAGTGATTGCCATCGGCAGAGCAGAAAGAGTGGGAAGATCATAGCAATGTAGGGCTGGAAGGGGCCTTGGGAAATCATCAAGTCTAGCCCCTGCACTGAGGTAGGACCAAGTAAACCTAAACCATTCCTGACAGGTGTTTATTCAACCTGTTCTTAACATCCAATGATGGGGATTCCACAACCGTCCTTAGAAGCCTATTCCAGAGTTTAACTATACTTACAGTTAGAAAGTTTTTCCTAATATCTAGCCTAAATGTACATTGAGCCCATTACTTCTTGTCCTACACAGACATGGAGAACAATTGATTGCTGTCCTTTTTAATAACAATCCTTAACCTATTTGAAGACTTATCAGGTGCTCCCTCAGTCTTCTTTTCGCCAAGACTAAAAATGCTCAGTTTGGGGTTTTTTTAAACCTTTTCTCATAAGTCATGTTTTCTAAAACATTTATCATTTGTTGCTCTCCTCTGGATTCTCTCCAGTTTATCCACATCCTTCCTGAAGTGTGGTGCCCAGAATTAGACACAGTCTTCCAGCCGAGGCCTCAAGTCACCAGTGCTGAGTACAGTGGAACACTTACCTTCTGTGTCTTACACATGACACTCCTGTTAATACACGGCAGAATATTAGCCTTTTTCACAACTGCATTATATTGCTGACTCATACTCAGCATGTGATCCTCTATTACCCTCAGATCCTTTTCAGCAGTTCTACCGCCTAGTCATTTATTCCCCATTTTGTAGTTGTGCATTTGATTTTTCCTTCCTAAGTATAGTACTTTGCACTTGTCTTTATTGAATTTCATCTTGTTTTAATTCAGACCAATTCTCCAATTTGTCACAGTCATTTTGAATTTTAATCCTATCCTCCAAGTGCTTGCAACCCATTCCTGCTCAGTTTTATCTGCACATTTTACAAGCACACTCTCAACTCCATTATCCAAGTCATTAATGAAAATATTGACTAGTACCAGACACAGGACTGACCACTGATGGGCTCCACTAGATATCCCAGTTTGACAGTGAACCACTGAAAACTACTCCGAGTTCAGTTTTGCACCTTCAACCAGTTTCACACCTATCTTATAAGAATTTCATGTAGACCACATCTCCCTAGTTTGCTTAGGAGAATGAAATGTGGGACTTTGTCAAAAGCCTTATGAAGAGCAAGATATATCACATTTACCACTTCCCCCATACACTTGGCCAGTAACCCTGTCAAAGAAGGAAATTAGGTTGTTTTGGCATGATTTGTTCTTGGCAAATCCATATTAGCTATTCCTCAAAACAATATTATCCTTTAGTAGCTAACAAATTGATTGCAGTATCTTTCCAGGGACCAAAATTAGGGTGACTGATCTATAATGCCCCAAGTCCTTCTTGCTCCTCTTTTTAAAGATAGGTACTTTTTTATTTTCAGCTCATTAAAGAGCTCCTGGTGGAGCCATATTGACCTCTTGCTATTCTGCCTATTTTTCCTTCACATTGGGATAGTTTGCAGTTGTTCCTTTCATATCATTTCTTTGAGAAACTACCAGCTCTCCTGAATTTTTTTTTCCTTAGATTTTCTTCCCTGCCATTTCTCTGAGTTTCTTAAAGTGTGCTTTCTTGAAATCCATTGTCCTTACTCTGCTTCTCACTCTTTCCTTTCCTCCGAATCATGAAATCTATCATTTCATGATCACTTTTGCACAAATTGCCTTCCACCTTCAGATTCACTAACAATTCCTCCATGTTGGTCAGAATCAAGTCTAAAATGCCTTTTCCTTTGTTACTTCATCCACTTTTTGAAATGAAGAGTTGTCCACAATACATTCCAAGAACTTATTGGACATTTTGTGTTTTGCCATATTACTTTTCCAATAGATATCTGGGTAGTTAGTGTCCCCCATTACTACCAGGCCTTGCAGTCTGGATATTTCTGTTACTTATAATAGAATCATAGAAGATTAGGGTTGGAAGAGACCTCAGGAGGTCATCTAGTCCGACCTCCTGCTCAAAGCAGGACCAACACCAACTAAATTATCCCAGCCAAAGCTTTGTCAAGCCGGGCCTCAAAAACCTTTATGGATGAAGATTCCACCACCTCCTTAGGTAACCCATTCCAGTACTTCACCACCCTCCTAGTGAAATAGTTTTTCCTAATATCCAGACTAGACCATTGCTCCATGTTCTGTCATCTGCCACCCCTGAGAACAGCCTAGCTCCATCTTCAGGTAGTTGAAGGCTGCTATCAAATCCCCCCTCATTCTTCTCTTCTGCAGACTAAATAAGTCCAGTTCCCTCAGTCTCTCCTCATAAGTCATGTGCCCCAGCCCCCTAACCATTTTCGTTGCCCTCCACTGGACTCTCTAATTTTTCCACATTCAGTAGTGGGGGATCCAAAACTGGATGCAATACTCCAGATGTGGCCTCACCAGTGCTGAATAGAGGGAAATAATCACTTCCCTTGATCTGCTGGCAATGCTCCTACTAATGCAGCCCAATATGCCATTAGTCTTCTTGGCAACAAGGGCACACTGTTGACTCATATCCAGCTTCTTGTCCACTGTAATCTCCAGGTCCTTTTCTGCAGAACTGCCGCTTAGCCAGTCAGTCCCCAGCCTGTAGCAGTGCATGGGATTCTTCTGTCGTAAGTGCAGGACTCTGCACTTGTCCTTGTCGAACGTCATCAGATTTGTTCTAGAAATGCATCATCCACCTCCTCTTCCTGATTTGAAGGTCTATATTAGATCGCTACCATGACATCACCCCTCTTTTGACCCCTTTTACGTCTTTACTCTGAGACTTGCCAACTGGTCTGCCTCTCATCTCATTCTGGACTTCAGAAAAAAATATACATATGAATAGTAATATGGAATATGACAGGAGATTAGGCCTCAAATACAGACAGGGCCTGCACAGTTTAGGGCCAGGAAGACAACACAGGAAGCTTGAATCGGATACACAAATGTACCTAAATGATATACAACTTTGCGGAGAGTTATTTGGGCTGAAATTCATTCCTTCTTGCACAACACTTTGTGCCAAGCACTAAAGGGAGACAGAGGGAGAGAATCCACTCCAAACCCCTGAGGCACCACTCTGAGTTGAACTGATACCCCTATTCCAGCTCATGACCTTAAATAATGTGTGCAGTTCCCCAGGATCCTGTATTGGGGGAGCCCCCTGCCAAAGCCTTTAAGAAAGTGAGGTGGCAGAGGCCTCACTCCAAAGGGCTCCATGTGCTCCGTGCTATTTGCAGGTAGGGAGGACTCTCCCACCAGGATCCACAGAGTTTTCATAGATTTAAGGCCAGAAGGGACCATTATGATCATCTATTCTGAGCTTCTGAATAACACAGGCCACAGAATTTCACCCACTGATTCCTGCATAAAGCCCATGACCTCTGTCTGAGCTACAGCCTATCTTCTGGAGATTAAATAAAAACTGAATGTAAGATTTCAAGTGATGGAGACTCCACCAAACCCTAGGAAGACTGGAACAATGATTAGTTACTCTCCTTGTTAAAAATGTGCGCCTTATTTGTAACCTGAATGTGTCTAGCTTCAGCCTCCAGCCATTCGATCTCATTTACCTTTGTCTGCTACACTTAAAAAGCCTTCTATAACCAGAAATGCTTTCCCCCATAGGTACTTCCAGACATTAGACCTTATTGGAGGGATGAGTAAGCTCCTCTGCATGATTTGTCCCTGTGCTTCTCCAGCACTATCATGGTGCTTTAATGGAGTGAAGGATTCGGCTTTGCACAGATCCACTGAACAGTGCCCAGTGTAGTCACTGATCGTTTTCATTTGTGCAAACTCACACACTAGTATGGAAAGGAAGGCCCGGGTGAATGCGCACGCGAGAGAGAGACTATAACTAGCCACAGTGTACACAAAGGCAACCACTGAGGAAGATGAGAACATGAAAAGTGAAGGAGACAGTGGAAGAGAAATTCACAGGTTACTGTGTGCCCCTCTGCTTTTGAGCAGCATCAGTCACAATCGGCACCAGACTAGAACTTTTGGAACCAATGTTTTCAGTCTCATGCAGAGCAGACAAGAGGTGCATGGCCTATTCTTTGGGCAAGGCTACCGCATGCTTTTCAATTGTCATTTAGTGGAACTGCCTTTGGTTTCTGCCCCTTTCCGACAAAGCTGGCTAACTGTAAGCAGGGCAACAGCATTCCCATAGTTCTGCCTTCAGACAAGTCCTGAGTCCCACCCTACAAGGTGTGAGCACCCTCACTTCCCACTGAGGAGGGAGTTTAATGTGAGACGGTGCTCAGCGCCTTGCCTGATCAGTGCCTTGTTTATTAGCCATGGAGCTTAGCAGATAAAGCATGTTGTATCAAAATGCCATACCTTCCCCAATGTCTAGATAACATACTAAGTCTATGGTAAATAGCAAAACAAAATTCTCATTTTCTTTTGTTGCCTCACAATAGTGAAAACTAGAATTCAATCCAGGGAAGTGCCAAGGAACGCCAACAACATTTAAATGAAAGTTTTCTGTGACTTGTTGCATCCAACTTTCTTGTAATCACCCATGAGACTTCCCACTTTGCAGACATCCCAGATGCTGCCAGAAGAATATGGGTGATTGATTGGGGCCGCAAGATTTAATGTATTCACTGAACCTTGCTCTGCTAACTGCTCATATTCATCTCAATAAGGATTGAATCAGCAGGTCACACTATGCCACCAGGATAATTACAGGCAGAATGTATGAGATTTTTAAAATCCACCCGTTTTAGTTTATATCAAGCATGAATGACAAGTAAGGTCCGAAAGGTCATAGCAAATGCTTAGTACAATAAACAGACTGCAGATTGTTATAATATCGGGGCCCAATCCTGCATTATTGATGGAGACAAAACTCCCATTATTTTCAGTGGGAAGGTTGTTTTGGGGGGGATATTTGCCTAAATAAGGACTTCAGGATTAGGCCCTTACCAGACTCCTGTACTCTGAAGAGACAGATATTTCATTGCAATTTAGAGCAAAGCCCAAGTAGCTAACACACATGTAAACTATTTATTAAAAGTAATCACTACTACAGTGCACAATTTCCACACTTTGTTTGGATCACATTTCTCCATGTTTTGTTATTTATTTGATAATTTTGGCAGTATCTGGCTTTCACTAAGGTCCTGTTTTTTACCCAATTATCACAGCTAGGGTCCCTGGAGCAGAAGAAAGTCAAGTAGGCAACTTTGATGTTCTTAATATGTTTGTTTTCAGTTTCTGTAAATTTTTTTACTCATGAACGTGAAGGGCTAACATCATTGGCTTTAGCTAGGTACATTGTGGACAGACATAGACAAAATCAGTGGGATGGACATTCTTCTAATAGCCCTCTGGCTCCCAGTCAATGGCCCCTGTATAGGAGCCTTGCTCATCCCACATTTGGAAGGGCTCCACTCCAGTAAAGCGCTTAAGCACATACTTAATCTTCAGCACATTTGAACTCCCACTGGCTTTAGTACGACTATGCATGTGCTTTTAAAAGCAGGTTTAAGGTTTAAAGCAGATTTAAAACAAATAAAAGGAAGTTCTTCTTCATGCAGCGCACAGTCAACTTGTGGAACTCCTTACCTGAGGAGGTTGTGAAGGCTAGGACTATAACAGCGTTTAAAAGAGAACTGGATAAATTCATGGTGGTTAAGTCCATAATGGCTATTAGCCAGGATGGGTAAGGAATGGTGTCCCTAGCCTCTGTTTGTCAGAGGGTGGAGATGGATGGCAGGAGAGAGATCACTTGATCATTGCCTGTTAGGTTCACTCCCTCTGGGGCACCTGGCATTGGTCACTGTCGGTAGACAGGATACTGGGCTAGATGGGCCTTTGGTCTGACCCGGTACGGCCGTTCTTATGTTCTTATGTTCTTTACGTTAAGTACATACTTAAGTACTTTGCTGGATAAGGGCCAAGGATGGGATTGGAATAGGTTTTGTAGCGCTTCTGGTCAATGCTCAACTCCCCATTCTGCATATCTGTGTGCAGGCAACAGGGAGGGAGTGTTGGTGAGGTAACAGGGACATGAAAGACTTCTCCAATACCAGGCTTGTCTTCACTGGACCAGTGGTTCTCAACCAGGGGCCCAGGGCTGCAAGCGGGTTTCAGGGGAGTCACCAAGCAGGGCCAGCATTAGACTCGCTGGGCCCAGGGCAGAAAGCCAAAGCCCCACCACATGGGGCTGAAGCCCGGGGCCCTGAACACCGCCATCCGGAGCTGAAGCCAAAGCCTGAGCAATGTAGCTGCGTGGGGACCCCTGTGGTTTGGGAGCCCAAGGCAGGTGCCCGGCTTGCTACCCTTTAGCGCCAGCCCTGGCTTTTATATGCAGAAAACCAGTTGCTGTGGCACAGCTGGGCCGTGGAGTTTTTCTAGCCTATTGTGGGGGCCTCAGAAAGAAAAAGGTTGAGAATGACTGCACTAGGCCATTAGAGCATGGCCCTGAGGGACCGTGTTTAATAGAACTCAGCAAGCAGTATAGACAGGGGCAAATCGTATTTAACATGAATAGGTTTCATAAACAAATCTGTTCAATAGTAATTATTGGCTGTTTCCCCATATAGACTTCCCCAGTTTGTGGCTGTTAGATCATTTTCAGTGCAAAGTATATTTTAGTACACACACAAATACCCTCTCTTCCTCTCTTCTCATAGAGATGACCTCATTTTCTGCAGCATAGCAGTACCAAAGGCTATATCTCAAGGCCATCCCCTTGGGGTGAAGGCAGACACCTCGCTTACCTCCTAAGTCATTCCCTACGACAGCAGTCCTGTGGGCTAGTCCCTGGGTATGAGGTATAGCCCTGTGGCTGTACCTCTGAGCAAGTCCACCCACTTCCAGAGTGTGCATAAGTAAAACAGTCCAAACAAGAAGGAAAAGTGTTCCAAGGCCCATGAGGGGCCAGGGCCCTTTCCTCACACAAAGAAGAGGAAAGCAGGTTTTCCAGGAGTCTCGGCTCCCATCCTTCTTCTTGGTTAAAAGCCAAGTTAGTCTTGGGGGTTTCAACAATGAAACAGACCAGCCCAACTCCTTGCCTCAGAGGGCTCAGGCTGGTGGTACCCCCAAGCCACTCCTCAGAAAGTAACCCAGTGCCATGCTCTGGGAGCCCTGAGCTCAGGTTCTGCTAGTTTCAGAGTCTTGGGGAAGCCCCATGCACCCTGTTGTGTCCCTGTGTGGCACTGTAGGTGTGTCCCACCTTAGTTTCCCCCAGCAGGGGCAGCCATAGGTTCACTTTAACAGCCACGGGCAAGGATACGCTAACAAATAGCATGTCCCCTTTCCATCAGGTTTCAGGGCCAGAGCAGTGATACCACATGGTTCATAAGGGCCTCACCTCAGGGCCCTGGTTCAGAGCTCCCCAAACTTAAAGTCCCCAAAGCAAAGTCTCTGAATCTGGTCAGGCTGGTCTTCTAGAGCCTGAGAGAGAAACTACCACCTACCGCAGCCTGCATTGCTTCTATTCCCTCCTCCCTAGCTTGCCTGCGTGTTCCTGTTTAAATAGCCCAACCCTAGAGTGGGGCAAGGCATTGCCTCCCTTTTTACACCCCAACCTATCCCTTAAAGGGGCAGCACACCCTTCACACACCCTCACCGGGCTGAATTTCTCCCTTTTAAGGGCCTGCCCCCAGGCCTGGCTAGCCATACAGGTGCAGCAGGGTGTGGCTGATGGGGACCACAGGAGTTCTTTTAAGTCTCATTGACGGAGGTGTAGAGGGATGGCATCTACCCCGCCACAGGCATGAAAAGTGCAGGTGCGTCACCAGGACTCCTCAGAGCCAGAGGAGAATGGCAGCCCTACAGTTCCCCCCCAGGTGCTCACACCATCTTCACACATAGACGATTCCAGTCCCAGAGACAAAAATTGGCCATCTCCTCGTTGTCCAGCAGGATAGGAAGGCTGCTCCGTGGCAGACTCTGCATACAGCAGGCACATCTTAGTCCTGCAGTGTTCAGCCACTAAGTACCCAAGATGTCTCCAGCCCTCCTATTTATATTATTTCCCCCATTGGCTCAGCTCTCAGATGGTGAATGTGTGAGACTGTTCGCCCTCAATAGAAACCTTCTACCCAGCTTTAAACGCAGCTACGGAGCATGTCTGGTAACTGCCCCTCTCCCCACACGTCGGGGTGTTTCTCAGCTGTTATAACTCATTTGCCTTGCCTTGCTGTCTGTACCTGTGCAGAGGCACAGAGGATTCAGCTAAAATCCATGTCTCCTCCCCACTGCTTCTCCCTTTCATGTGCTTGCAAATCAAATCCTGCCGAGTAAGCAGATGGGGTGCATTACTATGGCTGCTAGTAGGAATTCTACAGTCCCGTTTCACCCCTGTCTGCAATATGTGGATGGCGGAGATACATTAAGGAGACTTCCTCTGCTTCAGAACAGAGTAATGGTGGCACTTGGGGACCCTCTTGCTGTGCCTGAATTAAAACTCCAAAGTATGTGTTTCACTTCAGGATCAGGTCCCAGTTAAGTGAAAGGGGCTCTAGAGAAGATAAATGGTGGCTGTTACAACTCTGTTGAAAGCTTTGTTCAACTGTTATCCAAGACGTTAGTTATTTGGAGACCTGTAATGAAGGGCTGCATTCACTCACAGAGCTTGAACAGAAATACAATATGCGGATGGGGAAATCAATCCTGTGCTGAGAGGCACTACTCAAAGAGAAGTTGCACCCATTTTACTCAGCTCAGCATCTTCATAGTTCACATGGCGAGAAGTTCTTCTCCTCCAGGACAGACCATAAATTGTACTGGAGAATAAAGTTTTGAATCAGCATCTCGGAGGCTCTTTGTGGCAGTCCCCTAACGGTTGACAAGTGACCTCATCTGTAGCAGTGACAGAATGCTGGAGCCCAGTGACGGAGACTGTAATCCACTTTCCATCCTACTTTAATGATCAGAACAAGAACTTTATTGTTCACAGTTAAACAGTGCTGTTACTGCTGATAAGGGGTTTCAAAATATGAAATTTCAGGATTCTATAGAGTGGATCCCATTTAAAATAAATCAGGATCTGTCTACAGTCACCACAGCAGAGTATCTGAGAAACCTCAGGTAAACTGCTGTGGGAGATGTTGATTGGTTAGTAGCTGCCACAATAACTGCACTATTTATTACATAGGAGCCCTAGTCATCATAGGTGCCAACTCCATGGGTGCTCTGGGGCTGGAGCACCCACAAGAAAAATTAGTGGGTGCTCTGCACCCACTGGCAGCCAAGCTCCCCTCATCCCCGCCCCACCTCCTCCCCTGAGCGCACCATGTCCCCGCTCCTCTGCCTACCTCCCAGTGCTTCCCGCCCGGCTGCTGCCAAATAACTGTTTGGCGGCGTTAGCACCCTCCGAAAGGGAAGGGGAGAAGTGGGAACATGGCGTGCTCAGGGGAGGAGGTGGGGACTTTGGGGAAGGGGTTGGAATGAGGCAGGGCCTCATGGAAGGGGTGGGGTGGGGGCGGGGCCAGGGGCAGAGGGGGCGTCGAGCACACACAGGAAAGCGGGGAAATCGGCGCCTATACTAGTCATGTACCCACACCCCATTACACTAGGCCCTATACAAACACAGAACAAAAACACAGTCCCTGCCCCAAAGAACTTACAATCTAAGACTCCAAAGACAGACAACAACAAATGGATACAGACAGTCGGATGTGGAATAAAGGAAACAATACTGGTTAGCCTGATAAGCAGTGGTTTCAGCACACCAGCAGCCTGACCATTATCAAGTTTCTTGTAGGTGGTCATGGCAAAGGAGAGTTGTGAGGAGGGTTTTGAAGAAGCATAATGAGGGGCTCTGCAGATATTTGTGTGGAGAATCTCCCAAGAGCAAGGGGCAGTGTAGGAGAAGACACAAAGGGGCTTGTTTGAAACTGTAATAAGTGGGCAAGAGAAGCTGGCATCAGGAGCTGATTAAAGGGAGGAGTTGACATTTTGACAGCAAATGAGGGACAAAAGGTAGGGTGGGGATAGGGCCTGAAGGTGAAGCCTTCTTTAAAACTTCTTTGGTACAAAATTCACATCTTCGAATAAGAGATGAAAAGAAAAAAGGTGTTAGTGAAAAACTAGTCTGGTACAATGTTCAGCCTCCCATTTCCCAGCTGATAGAGATGGTAGAGAATAAACAATCTATCTTTGTGTCACACTTTCACAGTAAAAAGGTCCTTAATGCAGAATATCATTTGTTCTTGATTCTTCTTCAACCACAAGAATCTGAGTGAATTTCTCAATAATCATGTTTGCTTGAGAGAAACACTTTGAGAGATTTCTCCCATTTATGTTCTTCCTTTGTCACTGCTCCTCATTTCCAGAGTACTTTGAGAGCTGGCGTAGGTTTTCACTGATGAATGGGCCAGACCATTTTCTATTGTCATTATGATTTTTTTCAATTTTCTTTTTTAAGCAATCTTCACTTCTCAAACTTGCCTTCTCCTTCAGTTTTTCAGTGTCTACTTTTTATTCCTGGCCTGCAGTGGAATACCACTGTTAACATTTGTGACTAGGGATGGGCAAACTCCTTCTGTCTGTTTTAAACGTTGTGAGTTCAAAAGTTCAGCTTGAACTTGAATGCTGTTGGGCTTGTGGGAGAAACAGTGATAAAAGAACAGAGGGGGAAAATGCAGTAGAAGAAACAGGATAAAAATGGAACACAGAGGAGGAAAGAATAAGTTCTAATGAAAATGTAGCTACACTATAACTATCACATACAACACTCTCATCAAGTGCAATATGTCCCCCCTCTCATGAGCAATCCACAAAGAATAGCTACCTGCTACTTCTTCCGGCTCATGTCCGTTAATTCTTGTGCTAGAGCTTTGTACTGCAGTGATTCGGGGATTAACGCTAGAAGGGCCATTGTGGCACTCTAGGCTGAACTAGATAAGAGAATTTCCCCCACTGATTCCCGCATTGAGCCCAGTAACTTGTGGCGAAGCTGTGGAGATGGAGTGTACTATCTTTGAAGGGCCACACAGGAGCCACAATCAAAGCCATCTGCATATAATCAAGGAGGGTCCCTGCCGCACTGGAGGGCTGCCCTATTTAACACAGGAAGAGGCAGCTGAGTGTGTGTGACGTTGAGATTAGATGGTAAATAAATTGGTATGGGAGGGTGATCTCTGGCCCAGGCCCTTGACAATTTGTCTGACCAGGCCCCGGGACGTTATGTTCTGAGTAATCCAAATCTGTGCTCTGAAGCAAGCGTCTTTTGCCAGGATCCCAGCAAGCATAGTCAGGGCCAAGGGTCAAAGCAAGGGCAAGTCAAACGATGCAACCTGTGCAGAACTGCAATTAACATTGCCCTTTTACAAGCATAGTTTTTAGAAAGACATCCATTCTTGCTGTAAAGATCCAAAGTGATGGAGAATCCACCACATCCCTAGGTAAATTGTTCCAATGGTTAAATACTTGCACTATTAAAAATGTGCACCTTATTTCTGGTTTGAATTTGTACTGAATATTCTGGGTTAAAAACGACTAACAACCCATGTGTGTGGGAGGGTCATTACAGTACTTTCCCATGTGCTCATCTAGCTTTTGGGGAGGAGGCAGTTCTACCTTAGCACAATATTCCCTTTAGCTAGCAAAAAAAAAAATACCCTTTAACTGAAGTGACTCTGCAATTAAAGAGTTCACACTAAATTACATGAAATGAAGGTCTGCAAACTTGAACTGGTTTTGTGAAGGGAAGTCATGCTTTACCAATCTATCAGAATTCTTGGAGAGTGTCAGCAAACAGGCGGATAAGGGTGATCCACTCAATACAGTGTACTTGGATTGTCAGATAGTCTTTGAGCAGTTCCCTTGCCAGAGGCTGTAAAGGTAACTAAAATAGTCATGGGATAACATTAGGGGCGTGTATAAGGGAGGCAAGCAGGGGCACGAGGCCCTCCCAATAATCGGGGGCACAGAACTCTTCCGCTGCAGCCAAGTACTTGTGGCTACATTTATTCAGATGGCTCCATGGCGCATGAATTTTCATTGAAATGGTGAGTGTACTGCTGTTTATTTCTATGCATATGATGTATGTGCGTGTGTTGATATGGCTTAATGTGTATACTGTGTGTGTTTAATGTGCCGCTCCAACAGCAGTCAAATTTAAATTCCTGTGCACACCCCATCTCAAAAAGGATAGAGTAGAATGAGAAAAGTTTCAGAGAAGGGCAACAAGGATGATCCAGGGTATGGAAGCCATTCTATATGAGGAGAGACTAAAAAGATTAGGGCAGTTCAAGTTAGAAAAGAGAGAACTAAGGGGGGATATGACAGAGATCTATAAAATCATGAAAAGTGTGGGAAAAGTGAATAAGGAAATGTTATTTACCCTTTCCCACAATATAAAAACCAGGGATCACCTGATGGAATTCATAGGCAACAGGTTTAATACAAACAAGAAGAATTCTTTAATACAACACACAATTAACCTGTGGAACTCATTGCCATGGGATAATCTGATGGCCAAAAGTACAACTGAGTTCAAAAAAGATAAGTTCATGGAAGATAAGTCTGTGACAGGGTTCATTCACCAGAGCAGTGCCTCCTGCTGGTTGTGTCGGGGATTAGCTCTGTGGAAGTAGAGAAAAGGATAAAGGGAATTTGAACATAGAGATCTTAGTCTCTAGGAATAGAGCAAGAGTCAGGCTAACAAAGTCAGGCTGACACGGACTCTAATAACGCGAGACTTGAAGGCCTAGGCAAGTGGAAAGCGAGTGGAAAAAAAACTGTAAGAGATACTGTTTTTCGACCTTGTGTTAGATAAGAATGGAATACAAACTGTAGCAGGAACTGCTCAGAAAGAGTAAGATATCAGGAAGGAATATGTATAAACAAGATGCGGTTGTTGATCATTATTGTCTGTAACAAAAGGTATAAATGCTTGCCCTAATTGTTTATCTAACGGAGACCTGCCGTGTGTACTCTCCCGTGCATATTGCAATTGCTCGAAATAAACCTGTCTCTGGCTTGTTGCTCCAAACTCAGAGTGAGGACTTTGTTTTCCTCCACAGCTCTCTCAGCTGGCACACCCTCTCTGGTGGTGCCTCTCCTGCCACCTTTTCCACCCAAAGACCCATCTCAGCCCAGGAACCACAGCATCCTTTTCATGCCTCGTCCCTCCGGCCATGTCACCATCTCTGGTTCCCCCCTTCCAGGGGTTAGGTATCTCAGTCCAACTGTCAAGCCACTTCCACAGTGGTGGGGAGGGGAGATCTGGGAATAACAGCAAAGTGCCTTGAAACCAAAGGCTTTGGTTCGAAGCTGCCCCTGTTAATCTTCAGTGAGGATTCTTCCTAGAAGGGCACCAACTTGCAAAATATTAAATTGTTTGCAGATTTGATGCAAGGAATCACCACAAAGAAAAAAATCTAATATTCCCTGCCTGCTTTGTATGTCTGCAGTTGACAAACTCCCACCAACATTCTGCTGTCCATTCCCAGAAGTGAGCCTTTATCTTTCACATCCCAGCCCACAGACCAAAAATCCTCAGATACATCCTGTACTGTTGCCTACATATGTATTTTTAATGAGTTGTAAACTTGGTTCAGGAAAGAAAATTAGTTGATGTGTGAAACCCAGAATTTTAGCAAACTATAACACATCAATAAATGAGAGAGTTGGAAAAGTGGATCTGGAGAGATATGTCAAATTGTTCTCGTTCTCAGTTCTGTTATCAAATTCAAGTTATGTGCTCGCTGTTTTCTTTTTTGTACTACAATCTACCTTAGTTGGTTGCTGGGAGGATTAGTTTTGAAAATATAAATCAATATATGATTGCTAAGTAGCTCTATACATCTTGGGCCCCAATCCTGCAAAGACATGTGTATACATTGCCTTCAATGAGACTACTCAAAGTATAAGGTTAGGCATGTGCATTAGTCTTTGCAGGATCTGGACTTCTGGCAGTAGCATCTGCCGCATTTCAATCCAGAGGCATATCTGGGATGAAGACATCCCAGACAATGTTGTTCTTTACTCTGACGACAGCTTCCCATAGTTCTGACTGGGAACCCTCTCATATCCTGCCAAGTTCCACGGGGAGGGAAGTTTCATGATTAAAAGCCCCATTTCCATAGGCTTTATTATTATTATTTAACATTGACATTGTGGTAGTGCCTAGAGGCCATAACCAGGTTGACCCCTATTGTGGTAGACAACATAAAAGTATGAAATACAGGGCAGACCCTGCTCCAAGGAGCTTTGAGCCACAATTCTGGCCCTTTAAAGATTTACCCTTCATGTCTCTTGATCTGCACTGGCTTTACATCTCACTTTGTACTGGCTACTCCAGCACTTTTCAAAGCATTCTGGCTACCCTGCCTGTCAAGGAAATGTGCATTGACCTCCAACAGGAAAAGGTAGCGTACCTGTTAGTGGAAAGCAATTAAGTTAATAATGAAAATAGCCACGCTTTGTGTCGCTCTGCCAAAAACCTGAGATTTATTAATAGTACATTGGATTGGAAATAAAAGTGTTAAGCCCTGTTTAGTGGCTTTTATGTGCCTTTTCTACACATTCTGTTCTTGGGAAATCTGGGGAATTTAACTGTACTAATAGATGCCCATTAAGAGTGCATGTGTTGTATCCAGAAAACCTTGACCTCCGTACAAAGGTTAATCAGTCCCAGCTACCCAGCAATACAAACTGCATGGAAGTGTTTTCAGCTCCACAGACTGCTTACAGTTCATAAATACACCTCTAACCCGATTTAACAGGACCTGATATAACACGAATTCGGATATAACACCGTAAAGCAGCGCTCCAGGGGGGCGGGGCTGCGTGCTCCAGCAGATCAAAGCAAGTTCGATATAGCGCAGTTTCACCTATAACGCGGTACGATTTTTTGGCTCCCGAAGATAGTGTTCTATCGGGGTAGAGATGTAGCAGGAAGAAGAGGAGGGAAATAAAAATCTGAACATCTTCCAAACAGACAGGCCACAAAACACTCCAGGTGTGGAAAAGAGCAGGAGCTGCAGATCCCCCAAGTGTTTCTTTGGGCCCACTTTGCCATTTCCCGAAGGCCCCGTTACACTGCTCATATGACACATAAAGCGCCCTTTAAAGTGCCTTCATTGTAAGGAGATTCTCTGGCCAGCAAAGGGTGTGATGGCTCTATACCTGCTCCCTCCAGCCTAAGGAGCATACCAGAGCACATGGGGGAAGGGAGACAATATGGCTTGCTGCTGGGAGCATGTCTCTCAGCACTGGTTAGCTGACTTGGGTTAGTTGGGCTCTGGCTAGTGCTCTAAACATACCAATGTGGACATTCCATCTCGGGCTGGAGCTTGGGGTCTCAAGCCCACCTGACCCCCCTGGCTCCAGAGTCTGAGCCAGAACATCCACACTGCTTTCTTGTTTTGTGCTCTAGCATCAGTCCTGCAAACACAAGTCTGTTAACCAGTGCTGGGAAACAGGCTTCCAGCAGCAATGTAGACATACCCTAGGGAGTCCTGGGCATCCTAAGCATGTCAGACCAACCTTGCAGTGTCTGACTTCATAGGGACCCAACAGGCCCCTGACTGTCTCAATAATAAAGGACTTAGAGCCATCTTTGCCTTCTCTTGCTGCATTCCTGCACAGGCATAGAGAATCAGGGCCATATTGTTTAAGTATCTTGTACATTCTAAGCCCACTTGGAATTAGCCCTGCCTCATAAATAAAATGTCACTAAGACAGATTTGGGGTCATGATATCTACCTAATATTCCATATATCTTTGTGCAGAAGTAGTCCTTGACTAGTAGCCCACCCATTTACCACATAGTTTCTAGTAGAAGTTGCCCTCATTCAATATCTGCTCCTTTACTATGCATCTTTCAGTGAACCTGCAGGAGAAAGCAATGACTCATACACAAAGATATGCAGGATGTTCCCTCTGCTAACGTAGCTGAAGGCCACGATTCCCATTTCTAACCAAGGACATGCCCATGTGTATGATATTACAAGCTCTGAACCATGATGTGCAGACAATTCAATGATACAAGCCTTATTTATGCTGTGAAACAAGCTGTTACCTTGATTGCAATTAGATAACCCTCAATTCTGTGGCTGCTGTGCAGGTGCATCTCCCATGGGCTTGAGAAGTGGTTGCAAATACAGCGTAGCGGCAAGTAGGGGATGTTGACTTGGATCATTACGGGCTCTTCATTATTGATTTTCAAGTGTGCAGCACCCACAACTGAAATCTTATCCTCAGATGAGCTCAGCTCTCCTTTGGGAACCTAAATGTAAAGGTTAAGGTTTCAGATTTGCTCAGCACTGGAAGAGCTGAGCTCTTTTGAAAACCTGGCCTTATTATACAGGCGAGTCTCATCTTACGCTGGGGTTACGTTCCACTGTCAGCGCGTAAAGCGAAAATCGCGTATAGTCAAAATTACATCGAGTATAATGGCGGGCGGAATCGCCTGCACTACAGGTACAGCATTTAAATTGTTATTTTTCTCTCTTTTTTTTGTTTGGTTTTGCCGACCGCACAAAGCTGAATTCGTGCATAAATGCGCGTAAGATGAGACTCGCCTGTACACTTCACGTATCTCTGCCTCAGTTTGTTTCCCTGTAAAACAGCGGGGATAATGTTTAGCCACCTTTGTGGCTTTGGGGATGAAAGGGACTAAATATTATTTTTAGTAACAGTATAATGTAATTATTATAATAAAAACTTCAAAAGTTTGAAAATATATTGGGCCAGATAGTTGGATACGGTATAGCCCTTTGTGCCACAGCACCAGCCAATTGGGGCCACTGAGTTGGCATATATGACTCCAAGAGGATCACCCCAGTTTGCAAGGAGACCCTCCAGTGGTATAAAGCCAGTGTGGACTCCTACCCTCCACCTTCCTACTGCTATTATAGGGAACGTGGTTAGAGGAAAAGGGGCACAGCTGGGGAACCCCTATATTGCCCTCCTCCCCAGTTGTAGTTTTGGCTGCTTGGGGCACAAGTGTAAGTAAGTTAGAGTAGCCCTAGGGGTTGCTCTGATTTACAGCAGGGGACCAGCTCTGAACACAGCAGTCCTTGGTTTGGGGGAGTACAAGAATGCACTTTATGCTGCCTTTACAAGCTGAGCTGTGTGCCCCCAAAAGCTGTGACATTGTGTTCCTCTCTGTTTGTTTTTATTGTGCAGACTCATTTTACCCTCTTTCATCCCTGTTTGTGGCGCTAGAGCTTTAATTAGAGTTAAAACCACCACTAATGCTACCACTCTCCTGGTATTAACTTTCATTTCGGCTTTAGCAAAACAGGTGTCAGGAGGAATGACTATGATTGCATTTCGCTATTTAATTAACAGCAGCATGGTAAAATTGGAGTGGTAATGAGTAAAACACTACTTCAACATTTAGCAGCATCCCAAGTTTTGGTAAAAATATGCAACACTAATAAGTTGTTATAATCCTTGAGGGTTGGGACCAGAAGTTGAATCCTTCATCATCCAATCAGAATCCTACTTTTGGCCTTGTCACTTTTGTAACCACTCTGAGATGTGGCTGCAGCCTTCTCCCTTCCCTCCTCAGGGGTGTGGGTCTTGGATTCACCTATAGGGGCACCTGGTACCTCCACCCAAGGAAACACCTCCTAGTGCAGAGAACACAGAGGGCCTGTCCCCCTTGGGAAAATATTCAACACCCAATCTCATGCAGAGTGCCAGTCAGAGCACACAAGAATAAAACAGCTATCACAATTCCAAGAGTAATTAAACAGTAACTAAGGCTTTCTTAGTTATGGGGAACTCTGGATAAGGGACAGTGCAAGAAGGAATTTGGATAATAAAAGACAAAAACAATAATACATAAACACTAACCATTCCAACGTTTACAGCCAGTACAAACCACCCTGTGCTCCCTGCCAGCACCTGTCTGGGCAAAGAGTGAGTTTAGGCTCAGGCTTTGATGGGTGGTGCAGCACTGAAATCAGTGGCCAGCTTAAAACACAATATCAAAATAAATAAGAAAGGATGTTCTTACCAAGTATCCACACCAAGGATAGTAAGATTGTCTTTGTGGCTCTCTGGTCTGGATTCAAATGTGGCATTAGAGTAAACTAACATTGCCATGGAATATGCCACAGAATTAGAAGTGCTTGCTGTGGAATTTGGTCCCATTTTGCCATGGAGTACCTGGGGCCGATACTGGTAGTTTAAAATGAGTCTAATGTGCAGAAGTGTTCTTGAAATCAACTTGGGAGCTGCATGTGACCACCGATTTTTTTTAAAGAACTCTTTACATATTCAGTTCAAGATACAATGAAAAAAAAAATGCCAAAATACAACCTATTACAAGATCTTCATAAACCACAAAAGCAAAATTGTGTTTGAGAAGCTACCTACACTCTGATGTTTCTTTGGATGAAAGGTTTGACAAGAATACACAGATGGAGCAAAAGGGAAGAGGCAGAGTAAATCTGGATTTCCAAAATTATTTATCTTGAAAATTGTTCTGGAATTCAGGAATGTGTCTTAGCTACACTTCCACTCCTACTCCCACTGATGGCAAATTTCCCATTGACTTTGGCCCTAAATTCTATAGTACATTTGCGTTTTTAAGAGATTGTACACTGCTCATCTGCTTGGTGAAATACCAGCTGACAGCCAGGAGTACTCTGGTGGCTTCTCAAAAGAGAACTGGTGCCAAAGAAGACTGGCACAGCCACATAGGATTAACATTACTCTGATGAGCATCCAGCAAAACTGGCAGTCCTATCAAACGGCAAGGAGAACTGAATGAAAACTCTCAATAAGCCCCAGGAGAGGAGAATAAAGGGTCTGGTAAGCTAGGTCATGCTGATAATAGATTGCTGGGACGAGATTATGATCCACAAAGAAAAATGTGTGTATGTGACAAAATCAACATGTATTAAAGCAAAATCTGCATAAGTGAATGTGGTTTACAAGTGTTTGAAGTAAGAATGGGCTATAAACAACAGCATGTACACTACATGAAAGAACAATATTGAGCCCAGGCAGCTGGACTAGTGCAGAAGTGATGAGCTGCTAGTGGGACTGAATCAGGATGCCCTCTGCAGAGCTCTCATCCACATACCTGTAAATGTTGGACCATGAGGTGTCTAGGAGTAAAAAGAGGAGGAAAATTCATTGGCCAGCCATGAAAAAAGCTAAAATATGTAAACAGATGGGGAGTTAGTCATTAGACTACAACAGCTTAAGAAGAAGTGGCAGAATTATTTGACAATTATGTGCAGTCATTCTTCTGCCAACTTTGTTCTTTGGTTTAAACAGCTCTTCTCCCTCCCCAGTGTTTACACAGTTCCCCCTCCATCATCTATTTATAGAGAGCAATCAGATTCCTTCTCACCCTTTGTTTTTCTAGGCTAACCAAGCCAACCTCTTTCAGTCTTCTCCCATAAGCAGCAGCGGTATTAGGCAGCTGCAACCCATGCAATTGCAGGGAGCCACAAAGCAACGATGGGGCCACCGGACATAGTATCTCAGGTTCTTGTCCCTGGTGACAAAATGAAAACCAAAGTGAAATGCATCCGCTCAGCGTGATGACATGATGACGCAAACCCCACCCAGCATGATGGGAGGCAACATTGGCAAAATTGAGTTTGTAGGGGACCACCATGGGACAAACGCGGACGCTGCTCGTAAATAGGCTCTCTGTTCCCTTGATCATCTTAGTAGCTCTTCTTGCATCTGTTCCAGTCTGAGTTAATCTTTCTTGAAAACGAGGACTAGAACTCTACACAATATCGCAGATGAGGTCCTACCAGTGGCTTCTACAATGGCATTAATACTTCCATATTTCTACTGGCAATGCCTCATCTGATACATCCTAGGATCACCTTTATCTTTTTATGGCAGCAATATGCTGGTGGTTCATAGTCATCCTGTGATCGACCTATTTACTCCGGTTGTTTTCCTCTGATATTTGCTACTGATGAGTTACCAGCTTATAGCAAGTATCAGGGGGTAGCCGTGTTAGTCTGTATCTACAAAAACAACAAGGAGTCTGGTGGCACCTTAAAGACTAACAGATTTATTTGGGCATAAGCTTTCGTGAGTAAAAACCTCACTTCTTCGGATGAAGTGAGGTTTTTACTCACGAAAGCTTATGCCCAAATAAATCTGTTAGTCTTTAAGGTGCCACCAGACTCCTTGTTGTTTCAGCTTATAGCAGAAATTCTTGTTACTAGTCCCTAGTGCATGCATTGCACTTTATACAATTAAAATTTCATCACATGCATAAGCTGGGTCATTTTAGGCCGGCTTCTGACAACTGGTGCCTTGTTCTGACTGACCAACAAAGAACAGGCTTCCCAGTCAATACTTCACCTGATTTAACACAGAGCACAGATATGACCCTTCATTTCTTTGCCAGGCACAATTCCCATTGAAGATATAGGCCCAAGTATGGGATAGTTGCTGTCAATAGAATTTTATGAGAAAACAAAGCTTCAAGCAGTTTAGCCACGCTAGGTATGACCAAGAAACATTAAGTTGGCTCCTATTTCCCATTTCCTGTTACACTATGTGATGACTTACACAATGCTGGTTAAGTAAATGAATAGTATTATCGGGGGGGAGGAGTTGGAAAGAGAGAGAGGGAGTGTGTGTGTACGTATGTTCATACATTCTGGGGGTAAAATCCTTGCCCCGTTGAAGTCAATAAGAGTTTTGCCATTGACTACAATGGAGCCAAGATTTCACCCTGAAAGAATTACATTAAATGGTTTACATTTATATTAGAAACTCCTAGTAAATAAGTTCATATCATCTTAACTAAAGCAGATTAAAGAAAACGATACATATGGATCAGTATAATATGTACACTGGTTAATGTAAGTGGAAATGTATTACCACTTATCTATTATATCATTGATATTTCAAAAAAGAACAGGAGTACTTGTGGCACCTTGGAGACTAACAAATTTATTAGAGCATAAGCTTTCGTAGACTACAGCCCACTTCTTCGGATGCATATAAAGTGGAATAAATATTGAGGAGATATATATACACACATACAGAGAGCATGAACAGGTGGGAGTTGTCTTACCAACTCTGAGAGGCCAATTAAGTAAGAGAAAAAAAACTTCTGAAGTGATAATCAAGATAGCCCAGTACAGACAGTTTGATAAGAAGTGTGAGAATACTTACAAGGGGAGATAGATTCAATGTTTGTAATGGCTCAGCCATTTCCCACGAAAGCTTATGCTCTAATAAATTTGTTAGTCTCTAAGGTGTCACAAGTACTCCTGTTCTTTTTGCGGATACAGACTAACACGGCTGCTACTCTGAAACCAACAATTGATATTTCAGTCTTTTAATGGGTATCACAACTCCATAAAATCCCTTTGAATACTGAAAAAAGAAGAAAGGAGTACTTGTGGCACCTTAGAGACTAACAAATTTATTAGAGCATAAGCTTTGGTGGACTACAGCCCACTTCTTCGGATGCATACTTTGAATACTGAATATGCTATAAGTGGCTGTTGTTTTAAAAGGATGTAGCCAGAGACACATTTGTTGAAAGGTTTCTTTATGTCCTTTTGTTTTTTATACAATACAGTCAGTTTTTCACATGCTTAAATATATTAAGTGTACAGAGTAGTTTATAAAGTATAATTTCAAACTTAAGAACAGCCCTCAAAATTACAAATTAACCCCTCAAATGCAAAGCAACTTCACTTCCTTAAGCTGACTGTTTTCTGCCTCCACCCCAACCACTACCTTTTCTAAGAGAGAATACATAATTAGCCAAGCAGAGAATGTACTTTTATTATTACCCCATTTGAGATTCCCAAGGGGGAGTTCTATGTCTGTATGTCATAAAGGGCATTCAAATGTCACAGAAAGTTTCTCTTCTGCTTTGTGTAGCCAATTACTTAATTTTATCATTCATTTATTGTGTGATGTTATGATTAACTAACATGTCATGTCATATATAATCATTGTATGTTGAATAGAATTAAATTGTAGGATTATAGAAGGATAGGATTGATTGGTAGTCAGAAGTGATAAGTATATATTAGGTATCTAAGTAAGTAGGGCTGAAACGCAAGGCTTACAGGCTGACGCCTGTCAGATTTTAGCTTAGCCATACGAGGCCTTAGGCTTAAGAAATGCTTGACATAAGTAAGTGACCAAAGAATAACCCCATGCCACAAGATTATGGGAAAGGATGCACCAATGGGTGGCATTGCGAAAAATTAACCACCAGATTAATTTTTGATTACAAGATACCCAGTAGTCACATTTTTCTAACATGTGCCCTAACCGTAGGGTACACGATGCATTAGGGTATTAGGTATAGTCACAATCACATTATAAAAGAGGATGCCTGGAATGGGAAAAATCAGTTATCTTTGGGAATATTCCAGCAGGAACCACCTATCTATTGATGATCAATCTGTGGAGGACCCATTAGACCGTAAGACTATCTAGGAGGATGTGAGAATGACTATAGCTATAACTTGTGCATGGATATTTTTAGGATTTATATATGCTTGGATAATGATAACCTTGATGGGAACTTTAATAAAATTGATAGGGCAGACAAGACATTGTGAATGTCTGTTACTTTCCTTGATCTTCATGTGTTCCTAGAGACTCTAGATCTGAGACAAATGGCCGAAGTAACTTTCACTCTGAGCTTAAAACTCTACCCCCTAGAGTCGAACCCCTGGTGGTATAATACAAAATTACTGAAAATAGTAAATTAACTAAATTCACTTTATAAGGCTTCCTTTGTGTTCAACATATTCTTTGTTCACACACTGCGCTGGACATCAGAATTATCCATTCTGCCACGGAAGGTTGTGTGTCACTTTTCCAATGCCTCCAAATCACATTTAGCAGACATATGAGCTATTTTTAAACTAGATTTTATAAAAATTCTAACCCTAAGGTGTGATGCACTGAGCTTGAGTCCAGAGAGAGCTACAACTTAATGCCTCAAATATATTCCAATTTGTGTCATGATTTAGCCCCAAGTTGGTGAACTGTTTCCCAATCACAAAAGGGCATAGTATCCTCCTAACCTTGTCTTTACAATCTCCAGCATAATCTCTCAGTGTTGTGATTTGTAAAGGTGTCTGTAGTGACAAAAGTAACCAGAAAAAATAGTCACCTGGTAGAGAAACTTAATTAAAGGGTGAACAAAGTCATGCTGGAAGCTTCCAGACACTTCAGCCGCTAAGGGCCTCGGTACGACTCTCTAACTGCTTTCAAATGTGGCTTCTCAGGGCCCCAAATACTCTGTCTCTGAGACCCACTCCTCCAAACGGCCATTAAATCTTCCCCTGCTGGCCAATTATCACCCTCCGCAGCAGAAGAAAAAGAACAGAATCTGACTTCTGCTAACCAATCACTTGCTCAGTTCATTTATCACAAGAGATGTTCTTCTCAAAAGGGCCATCTGAGAGCAACCTGTTCCTTCAGCCCCCACAAGAGCAATGGGAGACAACAGCTCTTCATGGAAGTCTCTGGAGCATCACATTC
This sequence comes from Trachemys scripta elegans, assembly GCF_013100865.1. Taxonomy (NCBI): domain Eukaryota; kingdom Metazoa; phylum Chordata; order Testudines; family Emydidae; genus Trachemys; species Trachemys scripta. The sequence goes on along the minus strand of NC_048304.1, from coordinate 2,298,166 downwards.
TTTGTCAGCCTCTGCTGAAGGCGAAACTCTCAGTTATGAAGAATAACATGGAAACATTACAATTAATCTTAAAACACACTCTTCAACTGTAGTCTTCCAATGAGATTTTAATGAGTTTACATTGTTTGGGAGGTGTGAAGCATCTGTGTTATTCTGCTATTCAGAACCAAAAGAAAAAAAGTCTGACACAGGGTGTGGAATTTCCTAAAGGACCCGTTTTAAAATGAATTTAAACTCCTAAAATACTTTACAGATTGAAGAAGAACAGGAGTACTTGTGGCACCTTAGAGACTAACAAATTTATTAGAGCATAAGCTTTCGTGGACTACAGCCCACTTCTTCGGATGCATATAGAATGGAACATATAATGAGGAGATATATATACACACATACAGAGAGCATAAACAGGTGGGAGTTGTCTTACCAACTCTGAGAGGCCAATTAATTAAGAGAAAAAAAACTTTTGAAGTGATAATCAAGCTAGCCGAGTACAGACAGTGTGATAAGAAGTGTGAGAGTACTTACAAGGGGAGATAGAGTCAACGTTTGTAATGGCTCAGCCATTCCCAGTCCTTATTTAAACCGGAGTTGATTGTGTCTAGTTTGCATATCAATTCTAGCTCTGCAGTCTCTCTTTGGAGTCTGTTTTTGAAGATTTTCTGTTGTAATATAGCCACCCGCAGGTCTGTCACTGAATGACCAGACAGGTTAAAGTGTTCTCCCACTGGTTTTTGAGTATTTTGATTCCTGATGTCAGATTTGTGTCCATTAATTCTTTTGCGTAGAGACTGTCCGGTTTGGCCAATGTACATGGCAGAGGGGCATTGCTGGCACATGATGGCATATATCACATTGGTAGATGTGCAGGTGAACGAGCCCCTGATGGTATGGCTGATGTGATTAGGTCCTATGATGATGTCACTTGAATAGATATGTGGACAGAGTTGGCATCGGGGTTTGTTACAAGGATAGGTTCCTGGGTTAGTGGTTTTGTTCAGTGATGTGTGGTTGCTGGTGAGTATTTGCTTTAGGTTGGGGGGTTGTCTGTAAGCGAGGACAGGTCTGTCTCCCAAGATCTGTGAGAGTAAAGGATCATCTTTCAGGATAGGTTGTAGATCTCTGATGATGCGCTGGAGAGGTTTTAGTTGGGGGCTGAAGGTGACAGCTAGTGGTGTTCTGTTATTTTCTTTGTTGGGCCTGTCTTGTAGGAGGTGACTTCTGGGTACTCGTCTGGCTCTGTCAATCTGTTTTTTCACTTCAGCAGGTGGGTATTGTAGTTTTAAGAATGCTTGATAGAGATCTTGTAGGTGCTTGTCTCTATCCGAGGGATTGGAGCAAATGCGGTTATATCTTAGAGCTTGGCTGTAGACAATGGATCGTGTGGTGTGTCCTGGATGGAAGCTGGAGGCATGTAGGTAAGTGTAGCGGTCAGTAGGTTTCCGGTATAGGGTGGTATTGATGTGACCATCGCTTATTAGCACAGTAGTGTCCAGGAAATGGACCGCTTGTGTGGATTGATCTAGGCTGAGGTTGATGGTGGGATGGAAATTATTGAAATCATGGTGAAATTCCTCAAGGGCTTCTTTTCCATGGGTCCAGATGATGAAGATGTCATCAATGTAGCGCAAGTAGAGTAGGGGCGTTAGGGGACGAGAGCTAAGGAAGCGTTGTTCTAAGTCGGCCATAAAAATGTTGGCATATTGTGGGGCCATGCGGGTACCCATAGCAGTGCCGCTGACTTGAAGGTATATATTGTCCCCAAATGTGAAATAGTTGTGGGTGAGGACAAAATCACAAAGTTCAGCCACCAGGTTAGCTGTGACATTATCAGGGATACTGTTCCTGATAGCTTGTAGTCCATCTTTGTGTGGAATATTGGTGTAGAGGGCTTCTACGTCCATAGTGGCCAGGATGGTGTTTTCTGGAAGATCACCGATGGATTGTAGTTTCCTCAGGAAGTCAGTGGTGTCTCGAAGATAGCTGGGAGTGCTGGTAGCGTAGGGTCTTAGGAGAGAGTCTACATAACCAGACAAGCCTGATGTTAGGGTGCCAATGCCTGAGATGATGGGGCGTCCAGGATATCCAGGTTTATGGATCTTGGGTAGCAAATAGAATACCCCTGGTCGGGGTTCTAGGCATGTGTCTGTACGGATTTGTTCCTGTGCTTTGTCAGGGAGTTTTTTTAGCAGATGGTGTAGTTTCTTTAGGTAATCCTCAGTGGGATCAGAGGATAATGGCCTGTAGAATGTGGTGTTAGAGAGCTGTCTAGCAGCCTCCTGGTCATATTCCAATTTATTCATGATGACGACAGCACCTCCTTTGTCAGCCTTTTTGATTATGATGTCAGGGTTGTTTCTGAGGCTGTAGATGGCGTTGTGTTCAGCATGGCTGAGGTTATGTGGCAAGTGATGTTGCTTTTCCACAATTTCAGCCTTTGCACGTCGACGGAAGCAATCTATGTAGAAATCCAGTCTGTTGTTTCGACCGTCCGGAGGAGTCCATGCAGAATCCTTTTTTTTGTAGTGCTGGTAGGGAGGATTCTGTGGGTTAGTATGCTGTTCAGAGGTATGTTGGAAATATTCTTTGAGTCGGAGACGTCGAAAGTAGGACTTAAACTCCGGTTTAAATAAGGACTGGGAATGGCTGAGCCATTACAAACGTTGACTCTATCTCCCCTTGTAAGTACTCTCACACTTCTTATCACACTGTCTGTACTCGGCTAGCTTGATTATCACTTCAAAAGTTTTTTTTCTCTTAATTAATTGGCCTCTCAGAGTTGGTAAGACAACTCCCACCTGTTTATGCTCTCTGTATGTGTGTATATATATCTCCTCATTATATGTTCCATTCTATATGCATCCGAAGAAGTGGGCTGTAGTCCACGAAAGCTTATGCTCTAATAAATTTGTTAGTCTCTAAGGTGCCACAAGTACTCCTGTTCTTCTTTTTGCGGATACAGACTAACACGGCTGTTACTCTGAAACTTGTCATTTTACAGATTGAATTGCAAATTCTCTGAAAATGTGTTCTATGCTCAGAGATTAAGTGCTGTAATTCTGGGAAGAATATGCTATAATTTTCTTATATCTGAAAGAGGTTGACTCCCTAGTTTAAGTACAAAATTCCACCTTAACCATTGAACTGCGACTAGTGCCTACATAGTATGTATGTGAGCAGATAAATAGCGCCCCATTAATTGGCATATAATATGTAGCATAGTTCATAAACTACTAGGTCTAATAAGGCGGTTATGCACTCCAACTTAGTGCGGGGTAAAATTTTTCAGATTTTTTTTGCAGAAAATACACATTTGGGTTGACCAAAAACATTTAATAAACTCATGAGAAATTTGCAACATTATTTTGGTCAAAAAATTTTGAAAAAAAAAATTGTTCCGTTTCGACACTTTAAAAAAATCAAAACATTTCATTTTGAACTAGAAATGTATTTTCATTATGAATTTTAGTCTTTAAACTGATAAACCTCAAAACAAAACTAAACATTTTGCTTCAGGCCACACAAAACATTTCATTTGACCTAAAAATTAAATTAATTTTTTTGGTTCACTGAAAATTTTGAAAAAAGTACTTTCAGATTGACTCAAAACAAAATTTCCCCCCTAGGTTGGCTACCAAACCAAGAAAAACCAAAAATCAGTTATTTGCACCGCTCTACTCCATATGGCTTCCTAATTAAACAGGTCTTAACAAATGAGACCAGGAGCAGGCTGTCTATGGAGGACATTAAAGCTGCTGTGGAAAGTAAGCAAGCAAGAGTGCAAAGTGTCTTTAAATCAAAAGAAAAAGTGCAGATTTATAATTGTTTTAGAGCAATTATGTGATAAGTGGGGATTTCTTTTTTGAGCACTGTCCAAAATATTATCTGTGCTTTCGTTAGGGACAAAGACATCTAGGCAAAAACGAGCACTTGATATCTCTGGCTGATTAGAATGCATTCATCTGACAGATTAATTTTTCAAGTAATAATAGCAAAGCACTGATTAATGTATAAAACTCTCTCTTATGCTTTTATAAAGGTCATATTAAGCTGCATGTTCTAGTAAAGATTGTCTCCTACTGAAAGCTCTTTACGTGCTTATAAATGTGGAGAAGAGACATGGTGGTAAAGACTTGAGAAACGTATTACAACAATGTACATTTGGCAACATTGTTTACTTTTCAATGAATTTGCTGGTTAAATTAGCCAGAAAGGAGTGTAAAGGTCTAATATACTCAAACAACCATTCAGCAGAGCATGCAGTAATCATTTAACATTAACATCAAGAGCAGAGAACTAATGCAGTGGTTCTCAACCAGGAGTCTGGGGCCCCCTAGGGGGCTGCGAGCAGGTTTCAGGAGGTCCACCAAGCAGGGCCAGCATTAGACTCATTTGGGCCCAAGGCAGAAAGCCGAAGCCCCATCACATGGGGCTGAAGCCAGGGGCCCTGAGCCCCACCACCCGAGGCTGAAGCCAAAGCCTGAGCAATGTAGTTTTGCAGAGCCCCTGTGGCGTGGGGCCCCAGGCAATTGCCCTGCTAGATATTCCCCAAGCCCAGCCCTGGCTTTTATATGCAGAAAACCAGTTACTGTGGCACAGGTGGGCCGTGGAGATTTTATAGCATGTTGGGGGGGCCTCAGAAAGAAAAAGGTTGAGAATCCCTAATCTAATGAATTCTTTCCACAATGGAGAAAGTGAAGTGGTAGGATAAACAAGAACAGAGATGGCACATGATTTTGCATAGCTAGTCAATTATTTGTTGTAATCTTTGTTGTGAATTTAGTCCTTTCTTCTTGGCAAACCAACCCTGATTTCTGCAAAGACATTCATCATTTGGACAAACAATTTTCAGCCTAGCTTATTGCACCCTGTTCACTTTGAGGATTTGCTATTCATTATTCATAGTGTGTGATTGGTCAATTAAGTCATATGGTATTGTAACTACTTTCTGATTAGATTACTGAAACTTTTTAACGTAGAGAATGAGGAATACCAAATAATGGACTTTTAGCATGAATTTTTGGGTGCATATCAGTTTGTGCTAAAAATAGTTTTAAGATTCACAAACAATTTTGGGATTCACTAACACCTTGTATGGAGATATACCTATCTCCTAGAACTGGAAGGGACCTTGAAAGGTCATGGAGTCCAATCCCCTGCCTTCACTAGCAGGACCAAGTACTATCCCTGACAGATATTTTTTTGCCCCAGACCCCTAAATGGCCCCTTCAACAATTGAACTCACAACCCTAGGTTTAGCAGGTCAATGCTCAAACCACTGAGCTATCCCTCTCCCCCTTGTGACTAGTTGTTCGCATAGTCACACATAATGAACCTTTAAAGATTCATGCGCACCTTGCATTTCATGTATTCACACAATTCTGTGTCACCAAAAATAATATAAACCAAACTTAAAGCTTTTATTTGTGAAAATATTTACAAACTAATTTCTTAAAATTTGACTAGCCCTGCTAACTACACAGTTTCAGCTAAATACTATATATTATTTGGGGGAACTAATCTGCCTATGCATCATGGGGCAAATGCTCTGGTGATATAAATAAGTAGAATATAAATGAAGTAACTGGAGGGATTTACACCTGCAGAAAATTTGGCCTAGTAACTCCATCAGAAAAAATGCTAATTACAGCAAAGTGTTGCAAATTACTATTTCTAAGTAATGTATGCATAAGATGTGTTGCGTCGCTAGACTTTATTTTAGAATAGGAAATCTCATCGTTTGATACTGGTAAAATGTTTGTGTTAATTTATCTTTTAATCAAACTCCAAGATTCCTAATTGTCACTTATTTGAGAAGCAGTGAAAAAAACCATCAATATTTTATATTTATACAATGATTTTCATCTGTTTGAACTCCATAGCACTATACTACAAGCTGATTCCTGAGCAATGGGACAGTATAATGGAAGGCTCAAGAAGCACTCTGACAGTAGGTTTTGAAATATATACCACATATATTGAAGGTGGGGAACTATCCCACAAAGTTTGAGGTCTTATTCTCATTTAAAACAAAAAAGGGTTGTAGAACATAACTGGTACACCGCTACCTCGCTATAACGTGACCTGATAGAACACGAATTCGGATATAACGCGGTAAAGCAGTGCTCCGGGGGGGCGGGGCTGCGCACTCCGGTGGATCAAAGCAAGTTCGATAGAACACGGTTTCACCTATAACGCGGTAGGATTTTTTGACTCCCAAGGACAGCGTTACATCGAGATAGAAGTGTATGTTAGAAGTCAACTCCTTCCAAATACCTGTCAGATTATGATTGCTTCTCATGGAACACAACAAGGACTTCCTGACTCCTCCTGAAATGAGAAAGATGACTGTTAATTACTGTGACCGTGCAAAATTACAGTTCGTCAGTAAATATAATACCATCAGTGCCTCTGGTATGAAATTAATCTATCATCACTACACAGTATATAATTCATTAATTGTTAACCACTGTCATATGCAGCAGCCATGAAAAGGAAGGTATCTGCAAAGCAACAGCACATATCTGCAAAAGAAATGTTACCAACAAGCTTATAAAAGTGGAACTTTGATTAAAAAGACATAAAACCTAATAACTGCATCTTCCAGTTACCTCTGTAATGGAGGATCTTAAAGCTGGGAAAATGCAAAAGAAAATAAACTGCTAAAGTATGCTGAGAACAGCCATAGAGAAGAATTATAATGTCGGAAGAGGGAGGAAATCGTCAGTACAGACCCTACAAAGCAGACTACTTACTTATATCACAGATATGATGCAACCTACTAATGGCAACACTGCAGCTAAAATACTGGAGGAGAAATAGAGAAACCAGAAACAAAAGATAAGGTGCTAAGAGTGTAAGAACTAAGAAACAAGGACAAAAAGGACAGGAAAGCAAAGCTTGTGCTAACACAAGAGACAGGGAACTGATAGATCAAGCAAAAAAGGTTTGAGAATATCAAAGCAATGAACCATGCTGGCAGTCATGGCATGAGCTCCTTATGGTGCTAACTCTAGCAAACCTGGAGCAGCTAGTTTGCTAAATACTGGAGATCAGGGTGGAACATAACATATGTCAAAGCAAAACCATCATATATAAGTTATGTTTTGCCACAAATGAAGAGCAATCGTTTACTTTCAGACTCAAATTACTTATTTTAGGCTAAGGGAAAACACCACAAGAGAGAACAAAAGTATAGTCTGCAGAAGAGAGATGATTCTGGGTCTGAATTTTGGGCCTTACATCCCTCCCCTAATATAGTGGGAGTCACACTCATACTGATGGGTAGATAGCTCTTCATTCCAACCATAGCAGTCCTGCCAAAATTAAGATGTTTTAATTTTTATTGAATGAGTTATAAAAGTCCTGATACATTCAGAACCATCAAAATACATTTCCTCTGAGTAAAAATGTCTATAACATTCATATATAGCACACCAAAATCCACTTCTCCCCCAGGTAAAAAGAACATTAGGGTTGCAAAGTCAAGCACTCTAAAGTTAGAAAATAAAGAATTAAGCTTGCTTGTGCATATGCATTATGATATAGTCTTTAATGACATGATCACATGCTATTGTTTCCATTGGACCTCTTTCCATGTACAGGAGGGACAATGCTCACTTAATGAGCCGCTATTCAATATTTTGTTTTCTCCTCATTCCTCAATATGTGGATGCTGCCTTATTTACTGCACACTTCAAACCCTGCTCTGAAGATAGAATTATTAATTTTCTCGTGGGCTTTTCTATGGTGCTTATTGTTATAGTATCTGAGTGCTTCCCAAACATTAATCTATCTTCACTAAACCTCTGTGAGGTGTAGGGTGACCAGATGTCCTGATTTTATAGGGACAGTCCCGATTTTGGAGTCTAATCAGCTCAGCACAGCTTTGCTGCATGCTAAATAATAATACCTGAGTGGTGAAATCTGTAGTCAAACTGTGTGTTTTGGATCCCAGAGCATTGGATGAAGTGTTCTCCCAGAACTGGAAAAGGTATCTGGATAAGCCTAGTGGAAAAGGTCTTGGAGGGAACCCCAACAATATTCTAGTGACAGCTGATGTGTTTGTAAGGGGTGCTACTGTTATATTGTGTTGTCACCCTTATGTTGCTGCTGTGTCCTCAGAATTCTTGCTATTATCCCACATTAAAATAAGATCCTTCATAAATTCCAGCTGTTGATTAAGGACTAGACTCTTCCACGCCTTACTCACAATGAGTAGTGCCTTCCTTTCGGAGTTGTCCCCTGGAAATCAATGGGATTACTCAACACTAAGGTGCTATCAATGTAATCAATGTAAGTGATGGAATCTAGCCCAGTGTAACTTTTCATTCCTTGGTCTTAAAAAACTTGGTCCCTGATATCCATACAATAATTCTGGTCAAATAGTCAGCCTCATCAACCTTAACCCATTTACTCACCAAAGGTTTTCTACAGATGGACTCACAGTAATATATTTCTTTCTTTCTGAGTGTACCCAAGCAACAAACCAACCAACCAACCATGGTGTCAGGTACCTTTATTGCCAATTTCTTTAAAAAGGTCAGGCTAGGTACCAAAATCTAATTGCCTCAAAAAACAACCAACATTAGCAATACCGCTGGTGTGAGTAATGTACTTGCTTTGAAAAAGAACTGGGGGAGTGAAGAAGGTTGACTGTAATTGTATAATAGGTGTACAGAGTCTGCTATGTGCACCGCTGCCACAGAATGAGAATAAAGGAATCAAAAATGCTTTGCATTTTCAGGGCCATGGTGCCAATGTGCAGCGGTCACAGTGAGGGGAACAGGACAAGCCAATACAAATGCGGTTTGCTTTTGTAGCTCTTTATAGAGCAAATTGGAGAAATGGTCTGAGTTAAACAGGATGAAGTTTAACAAAGACAAATGCAAAGTGCTCCACTTAGGAAGAAAAAATCAGTTTCACACATACAGAATGGGAAGAGACTGTCTAGGAAGGAGTACGGCAGAAAGGGATCTAGGGGTTATAGTGGACCACAAGCTAAATATGAGTCAACAGTGTGATGCTGTTGCAAAAAAAGCAAACATGATTCTGGGATGTATTAACAGGTGTGTTGTGAGCAAGACACAAGAAGTCATTCTTCCGCTCTACTCTGCTCTGGTTAGGCCTCAGCTGGAGTATTGTGTCCAGTTCTGGGCACCGCATTTCAAGAAAGATGTGGAGAAATTGGAAAGGGTCCAGAGAAGAGCAACAAGAATGATTAAAGGTCTTGAGAACATGACCTATGAAGGAAGGCTGAAAGAATTGGGTTTGTTTAGTTTGGAAAAGAGAAGACTGAGAGAGGACATGATAGCAGTTTTCAAGTATCTGAAAGGGTGTCATAAGGAGGAGGGAGAAAACTTGTTCACCTTAGCCTCTAAGGATAGAACAAGAAGCAATGGGCTTAAACGGCAGCAAGGGAGGTCTAGGTTGGACATTAGGAAAAAGTTCCTAACTGTCAGGTGGTTAAACGCTGGAATAAATTGCCTAGGGAGGGTGTGGAATCTCCATCTCTGGAGATATTTAAGTGTAGGTAAGATAAATGTCTATCAGAGATGGTCTAGGCAGTATTTGGTCCTGCCAGGAGACTGGACTCGATGACCTCTCGAGGTCCCTTCCAGTCCTAGAATCTATGAATCTAAGAATCCCTTTCAGGTTTCAGCTCAGGACGAGTGGCCTTAAATATATATTCAGACGATGGTCTGAAAGGCGTTTGATTTTGTTGACCGGCCCCGGAGGTATTCTCCCCAACCGTTCCTAATCATCCTTTGATGCAGCTGCTCCTATGAGAGCCATAAATGAGCAGTATCCAGCACAGCGGAGGTGGTGGACTAGTTCTGCTTTCAGTCACCCTGGCGTAAGTTCAGAATAATTCTTCTGACTCCATCTGGCGTGTTCTGCATGCCAGCTTCTTTGCACTGTCCTAGTGGCTCAAAGCAGCCTTAAAGTCAGTGTGGTCAGTCTTTGGCATATGGCCTCTACAGCCGATCTTACGCCACCTCAGTAATGGGGGCATTTCCAGTGCGTCCTGAAGTCACAGAGATTCCTGGCTGTCAGAACAGTCTTTGGGGGGCAACACATATTAGATCAGCTTTCAGGTTGCTTTAATTTACAGTGGGCATTGGAACAGCAGTCACATGGCCTCAAACTGGTGGAGGTATCAAGGATTCTATAGTGCCCACCTTCAGCTGCAAATACAGCTGAGGTTCTGACCCTCTACAGGAGACTGACGCATGAAAGGAATGTCTGTAAATAGCTACAGAAGCAAGAAGCATTTTGTATTGGCTTGTCCTGCTCCTTTTGCTGTGATCTCTGCACACTGGCATCCTGGCCCTGACATATGCAAAGCATGTTTCATTGCTTCGTTCTCATTCTGTGGCAGGGGTACACATGACACCGAAACATATAAATGTAACAATCAATAATCCTCAAATTCCATTTCAGAGCAAACATATTACTTGCAAACGGCACTGCTATTGGGGGATTTGTTTTTAGAGAAAATTCAGTTTAGGTACCTGTAGTAGGGTTGCGCCGGGGCTCTACCCTCCGAGACGGAGGGGTGCCACACCGGCTCACTACAGTACCCTACCTTGAAATTTTGCAAAGAATTAATACAGGCTACATGTAAGATTTGGGAGCGGGGGAGTGGGGATTAGTGCCTTCAGGTAGCAATATTTATTACCAGAATCTTTAAAAAATGCTTGCTGGGTAAGACGATTTGGAAGGTAAGATTCCCTTTGTTGGTCTTAAAAAAGGCTAGAGTCACGTATTCAACATCTTCAATGTATACAGGATTCTATTCCTGTGGATTTACTCCAGATTTAAAATATGCCTGACAGCAGAATTTGACCTGCTAGTTTGTAATATGATGGATTGTGTAAACCTACAAGACAACAGCAAGATGTTTTTGGGTATTTCTATGAAAGATGTATGATGCTACCTGGATCTGTTAACTTGGCCTACAACATACAAGGACCATATAAAACATATGCATGATGATGTCAAGTTGCCAGTTTGGATAAAGCATCACAACAAGGAGATCAGGGCAAGGCAATTAAAAATATTGCTTTTTCTGCCAAATCAAATTTCTGCCTCATGCTGGGAGGTGAGTACAAGCCAATTAAAAATATATATTTATTTAATGCTGCTTTCGCTCTCTTCCCTTTGTCATATTGCCATTTGTTATCTGGTGGGCCTGAAACATATGGAGCTGTTCTCAAGGTACCATCACAGCCAGCAGCAATGTTTATTTTATTAGGCTCCCTGAAGCATCCCAGGGCACCATGCCATTTCCACAATGAGATCTGCTCCTTTTAAGTAGTTTACTCCATTGCTCTGTCTTCTATCTTTCCTAAACCCTAAGTTAAAGAGTATGAAATGTAAAAATGAAAGGAAAGTCTGGGAATTCACTGGGCCTGATTCTTTTCTCACCATCACAGGCTTTACAGAAATGTAATTCCCACTGACTTCAGTGGAGCTGCTCCTGATTTACTCCAAGAGTAGGGATAGAAGAATCAGGCCATGGCATTAACATTGCACACTAGATTTTACAGGCTAAAAAATGACTGATAAATTATGAAAAAATAAACACAGCAAAATCCTCTTTTGACCACTTTAAAGTTTTCTGCATTTCTTTCACTCCTTGTGAGTTAACTAGACCCAAGCAACACCCTCTTCAGGACTGACTACTTCTTCAGATTCACCTTTTTTCCAACATTGGAATATCACAGGTTTTTAACAGAACCTAGCCCAAATTCTATTGTCAGTTCATAGATTCCCCAAGGCCAGAAGGGACCATTGTGGCATCTAGTATGCCCTCCTGTACAACACAGGCCATGTAACATATAATTCCTAGAACAAATCTTTTAGAAAAACATCCAATCTTGATTTAAATATTTACAGTAATGGAGAATCTACCACAACCCTTGGTAATGGATCCAACAATTAATTAGCCTCGCTTTTAATAATGTATGCCTTATTTCCTTTGTGAATTTGTCTAACTTCAACTTCCAGCCATTGGATATTATACCTTCTCTGCTACACTGAAGAGCCCATTATTAAATATTTGTTTCCCAGATAGATATTTATAGACTGCGATTAAGTCACTCCTTAACCTTCTCTTTGTTAAGGTAAAAATAGATTGAGTTCTTTGAGTTGATTACTATAAGGCATGTTTTTAAAATCCTTTCATCGTTCTCATGGCTCTTCTCTGACCCCTCTCCAATTTATCAACATCTGTCTTGAATTGTGGACACCAGAACGGGACACAGCATTCCAGCAGCAGTCACACCAGTACCAAAAAGAGAGGTAAAATAACCTCTCTACTCCTGCTCAAGATTCCCTTTTATGGCCACAGCATCATACTGGCAGCTCATGTTCAGTTGATCCTACTGAAGTCAAGAGAATTTTGCTCCTTATCTTTACTTTAGGTTTGCATACTATTGAAAGGGGTCACATTCTGGAGTGATTGCCCCAAGGGTTACATGGGATGGGGACCCTCTCAGCTCTCCAATATACAAAAGAAGGGGGAGCAGTCCACAGCAGCCTTCTCTTTTCCCCACATCTCATGAAGGACAAATATCTATGAAAAATTGGGCCCAAGCCCCGCAGAGCTTGGATCATTTGCTATAATCATGATGCCTCGGCACAACTCACAAATCACCCCTGACCCACACACAAACCTTGAGCATGTTTCTCTCTTGTACTATGCTGCCATTAGATCCTCTAGCATCCTGTCCTGTATGATTCTCCCCTGCCAGTAGATAGTTGGAACTCCTGGCAGGGAAGTTAATGCGTGAAAATATCAGCATTGATCTACACAGTAATTTGCAGCTTGACGTTTTTTGCTTTGCAAGGAAAGCATGCTGTGCAGAACAGGTGCTCCCTCTCCCACTCTCGCTGCAAGTTTCTGCAGGTAGGGAATTAATGCAACAGAGCTGGTGACAAATCACTACAGGGTGGAAGAAACTGCCAGCCCTCTTTTAACTGGCCCCAAATCCTAATTCTTTGCACTCGTTCAAGCTACCTAGTGGAGAGGAGAATATAGTCTTTGTTGTTCTAGATCTGTGAAATCCTTGTGAAAACTCAAATAATCAGTCCACACGAACAAGGTTTGTTGCTGTTATCTCTAATAATGTAAACTGGTAAGCAAACAATGTATCTCTTCACCTGCATTATCTCTGAACAGGATAACTCTCATGCATAGCAGCGGCAGAGTACCTATAACACTGAACTCATTAATTTAAAGTGGGCCTTATAGTAATCCATGTTATTCACACTGTTTTTGTACAGCATAAGCAATTAATCTAAAGCCACACTTGATTCATGTTTTCCAAGTGAACAGTGTATTCATGTCATCTTGCCTGCTGTTAAGCAGCCTGTGCATGCATGTGTGGTTTTATAAAGGGTATGTAGTGAAAACTTTGTTTCAGGGGGTATGGCCTTTGTTCATGCGCCATGACATGTACATTTAAAGAAAAATTGCCAACTTCCTGTTAGAAACATTTTTATGGCATGTACATTCTGGCTTAAAACAAATGCAGTCACGACTTACAACATGCACTCACTCCCCAGGGTACACCTCAGGTCAGGTTGTAGAGACTCTTCCACTCCAGCCCTCCTTATTGTTCCTGGTTCCTCAATGGTTTGCTGTTACTGCGGCCAAGCCCTCCGCCCAGGTCACCTCTCAGTCCAGACCTCTTCTGCAGCTAACAAAATACAAATTAAATCTCAACTCAAAATAGCCAGCTGGGCATTAAACTCTATAGTATTTAAACACTAGCCCTTCCTAGAGATCCATGGCTGGTGTTGTCAAGGTTAGGTCCCTCACTGGGCCAGGTTACTTAGGTAAGGACAGGAACACCCTTGCCTCTAATGGCTTCCTAACTGGCACCTAATAAAAGCAGTCCACCCTTTTTATCTGGCCTGCTGAGCTCTGATTGGCCTCCACCTGTTTCTGGCCCTTCTAGGTGCCAGAGGACCAACTCTCACTGGTTCTACCTGCAGTTGATCATGGAAGGCCTCTCTGGGTAACCCCTGGAGGTCTGAACTCACTGCTCCTCCTTTCCAGCAGGGTTCCTTCTTAGGGCAGGGTGTGTCAAGGCAGTGGGGCTGGCAGGAGGGGACAGCCAATGCCTGTAGGGCCCACCACACTTAGTAAAAAAAGCATATAATACATGTGCCTTGGCCTGTTTTTACCAATGACTGCTTTTTAGTACAGAACTGACTGTCTGGAAGAGGAAGTCCGCACCTCTTTTTTTTGCACACAGATCCAACCCATGAGCACATCAGAGGACTTGGATGACTGACTACTCAGTTGTAACACTGTAAACGAGAATTTTTATTCCATGCCACAGAAACAAGCAAAAAGACATGTTTACACAAATGTTGCATAACAATGTATTAATATCAATGTAGGACTTTAATTCAAGCCCTGCATTATCAGGAATAGATAATCTCCATAACCATATAGGTACTTAATAACACAAGTCTCCCCTGCAGCTACACAAAATCTTTCCCTTATAAATCCACATATTTCTGTTATCTGTAGTGTGGAACACTCTATACAGTTAGTAAAGATTGAGGGACAGAGGAAATCTATGAGAGAGAAGACAGGCACATGAATGTTCAAAATCCACTGCATCCATCATCTTTTGAAAGAGTAATCTATAAATACAAAGTGAATTACCAGAGCACAAAGCAGTTTAAAGAAACTTATTGAACCATATTAAAAGCGACTTGAATACTGATATTGCCTATACATAACTATATCAAAAGTGTATCAGTGTCATATGCACTACGTTATTTCATGAAAAGTTACACTGGGTTTAAACTCTTAATTTATTTTCATATTGTATTTTATTTTATATCAATTCCATGTTACCTCTTCTTGGGCTTGATTCTATAAGGTCTTGAGCACGCTTAACTCCAAGGAAACCAGTAAGTGCAGATGCTCACCATTCCTCAAAATTTGTCTTTGAGTTTGTATATTTATCTGCCTTTCTATGTGTGTGTTCTTTGACTGCACTTGTGTGCTGTGTGTATGTTATCTTCACCAAAAATGTATTCAAAGATATAAAGATATCGCAATAGTCCTCTATATGTAGTGCAGAACATGAGAAACTTTAAACCATAACAATGTGAACAAGAAATAAGTAAAATAGCCTTAGTTTTTAGAACTGTGTAAGTTAGATGGATGAACTAAACCAAACTATACGTTGGCCATTTTTTAAAATCTTTTCAGTGAAAAAATGGTATGATGGAAAGAAGACAAAAATCAAAAATTTATCCTGTCTTAGCACAAAAGAACACAGGAAATGCCACGTGAGAACAGACCATTTGGGGCTGTCAAATCCAATATCCTGCCTCTGATATACTTGATATTGCTTCAGAGGAAAACCTCCATAACACTCTTCTCCATTGTTTAATACTGTGCCATAAAAGGTGAAGGAATTCCCTTTTGACTCCAGATAGTACTCAGTTTATGCCCTTAAGCACAAGGATTTTTAACCTTGCTAGTGTGACTGCAAATATTATTTCTCTTCATACAAACGCCTAACCCCTTTTAAGCTTGCTAAACTATTAGTGAATTTCACAGATTAAATAAATACATTGTATATATATAAATCCATGCAGTGATCAGATAGATAAAAGCTCTATGGCAAAGCCATACATTCTTTTTAAGGCCAAAACCTTCTGAAATATTGAGGGTAAGATGAAAATAGTTTATTTCCAGACTGACAACTCTACTGTACAACTTACAATAGACAATGTACTCAATGTATCACTTAAATTAATCTAAACCAAGTTCTAAAGAAATCATGGGAAATTTAACTGCATTATATAAAGATCAATCATATAGCATTAAAATGGCTCCACTGGATAGACAAAAGCAGCTAATGCTATTTAGAAGTTCCTACTGATTATGTGGGTTTTTTTAGTAATCTAAACAATCATAATTATTTAGTATTCAAGTTGACATCAGTGAAGTAGTTTCAAAACTCTGAGTTAAATGAGGGCTAACAGACACTAAAAGGGATGATACGTCTCCTGATACACTATAAAAGCTGAAATAAAACTATTGATACACCAATATAGTTACGTGGTGTCAGAATAGGACTATAATTACTCTCATAGCATCTTAACAGCTGCAAAGAAAACTCTTAGCTTTAAGGTAACTACAAGAACAAAGCACAGATTGCCCCTGTACAATAGTAAAACAAGATAAGCTGCCACTTTTCCTAGATGCTCTCATATGCTGGTATATATATTAATGAAATGCTCTGAAGGGATAGAGTTCATTACCACAAATGTTGCACAGAGCTGTTAGATCTTCTTTCAGTTAATAATAGCAAGTTTATCAGCTATTTCCATACTTTGTTAAGCAACATACTTGTAAACAAAAACCTGTTGCCCTAAACTAAATTAATCACAAGTATAATAGAGGAACTTAGTATTTATTGCTCAATGCAGATTCATACATCCAAGAAAACTTGCCCAACAACTGTGTCTAAAGGGTCTATGTTTTCTGGTAAAATACTTGCTTCTCCTGGTTTTCAAGGTTTAAAAGTTTGCTGAATAATTAACTGAGCTGAAATTTGGCAAATTTGGATACATGTGGGTGGACCCCTATAAAGTCTGACAATACGCAGATCTCAATTACGCTTTTTAGGACTGTGCTCCACATTGGAGGATTACAAAGATATTTAGTGCCAATACCTCCTGGAGTAGAGCACGTTATCATTGCTTCACTCAACTGCAAGTTGCAGCGTGTATTCTTCTCTGCACCTGGACAAGTTTGTTGACCACTGCAGAGAGGAAACAGAGACAGGGACCTGCTCCCTCACTATCCTTTCCTGCTCACTTCCAAGGGGCTTGTTCCACTTTGGGTGCTAAATTCTCACACTCAGGGGAATACAAGAGTGCTTGGCCAATCCACTGGAGTGCCAGGGGGTGGGAGGGGAGGAAGGGCGGGGCTCCTTGTGCCTCTATTCCTTCGTGAGCAATTCCCTTGACCCTAGTTGTTCTCAGAACCCTCTCTAAGCAAAAGTGTGATTCCACAGCATGGAATCAGGAAACCTGACCAAAATCAGATCTGCACTAAATTTGTTAGTTTCCTTTGTGGTTTGGAGAAGTGCGAGCATTCTGTGGAAAGTGGCCTAGCCACACTCCCTCCACAAATCTGAAGATCTGGATCCCACAGAATCCCTATAGAGGGGTTTCTGTGGGGTTTAGTGAGAAGGGGGGAAATTCTGTAAACTTAGAGCAGGTCTACACTTAAAATGCTGCATCAGCACAGCTGCACCAATGCAGCTGTAGTGCTTAAATTAAGACTGACAGGAGAGCTTCTCCCGTTGGCATAGTTAATCCACCTCCCTGAGAAGTGGTAGTTTTGTCGATGGAAGAAGCTCTCCCATCAACACAGAGCTGCCTAGAAACGGGGTAAGGTCAGTCTAATTGTGTTGCTTATGGGCGTGGATTTTTCACACTTTGAGTGACCTAGTTATACAGATATACATCTGCAGTGGATTCCCTCCGCTTTTCCATGCCTCCTCAGCCAAATCTTGATTTCAGCTCCCCTCTGCTTAAAGGGGAGAATGGGGCTCTTAGAAAGAAAAGTATCATTATCTTAAACTAATAGGGAAGGACAATATATCCATTTCCAGCAACTGGAAAATGTTTCTGGTCTGAAAGCTCAGGGAGAGCAGATAAGGACTTGTATCTGAAATAACATTTACATACTCCATGTGATTAAGTCTCTGGACGTTACTTTTTTACTGTCATTTGTCTCCTAGAGATGTCACTTCTTTCCACAATTCAAAGCTCTATCTTTGTCTTACAATTCTTTTAATCAAATCCAGAGTCATATTATAGGGATGCCTATTATAAAGGCTGCAGATAATCTTAATTATGGCATTTCCTAACTTTTGAGTATTTGACTTTGCATCCTTAATAATGTTCTTTTAACATAGCTTTGTGTGTACATAACATAATAACTGAGGATTAGTTTTGGTTACTAGGATACACACCAGTCAAGGAGATCAACTGAGATATTAATCTCAGAGATTTTTTGGAAGCATGTTGCCTGCCTGGAGCCAGCACCCGAGACATTACGGAAAGGTTGCTGAGATTCATGGGTCCTTTTCACTACTGCCCCATGCTGCTCATCCATGTAGACACTAATGATACTGCCAGGTCTGACCCTAAGCAGATCACCTGTGGGTACAGGGCTCCAGGAGCAAAGATGAAGGGATTTAGGGATGCAGGTGTTCTCACCCATCCTCCTAGTTGAAGATAATGGCCCATGAGGGATACACACATCCTGGAGATGAATGCATGGCTACACAGATGATGTCAACAGGAGGGTGTTGACTTCCTGGATCATTGGATGCTTTTCTGGGAAGGACTATTGGGAAGAAATGGGGTCAATCTGACCAAGAAGAGGAAGAGGATCTTTGCACACAGACCTGGCAATCTAGATTAGGTTCAAAGGTGGCAGATGACAAAAGTCCACTAGTAGGTATAAAAAAAGGTGACCTTAACTGAGGGCTATGTGTGGGGGTCCGAGGGAGGGACACGAGGGCCAGGAAAAGCGGGACACCGGTCTGCAAAGGGCGCTTTGACAGCTGGAGAGCTAATTCCCAGAAGGTACCAGCAGGAGGTGCCACAGGGGTGAGTTCCGTACGGTTACAGGGGACAAAATCAAAAGCTAAGGCACAAACCTAGCAAGGGATAAAAAAGGCAATAAGAGACTCTATAAATACATCAATAGCAAGAGAAACAGAAAGGAAAGCATAGATCCTCTACTTAGCAAGGAAGGAGAGTTAATAACTGATGACCTCAAGAAGGCTGATGTTCAGTCATCATTAAAAGGTAAATAGGTTAAGAAATATTTAGATAAGTTAAATGTGTTCAAGATGGCATGGTCTGATGGAATTCACCCTAGGGTACTTAAGGAGTAGCTGAAGCAACCTCAGAACCATTAGCAGTTATATTTGAGAACTCATGGAGGACATGTGAGGTCCCAGAGGACTCAAGAAAGTCAAACAGTATTTATTTTTAAAAAGGGGAACAAAGAGGACCCAGAGAATTATAGACCAGTCAGCCTAACTTCGATACCTGGAAAGATACTGGAACAAATTATTAATCAATTTGAAAGCACCTATAGGTTAAAAGGGTGATTACAAATTCATATTGGCTATTATTTAAGAACAAATCATACCAAACCAACCTAATTTCTTTTTTTGGCAGGGTTACTGGCCCACCGGATAGGACTGGCGGAGACGTGATGTATCTTTTTTTTTAGAAAGGCTTTTGGCACGGTTGCACATGACACTTTCATGAGTACTAGGGAAACGTGGTCTAGATTAAATTACTATAAGGTGGGTGCAAAAGCGGTTAAAGGACTGTACTCAGAGTAATCATCGATGGTTCACTATCAAACTGTGTTTGTGGTGGGGGGAGTTCCACAGAGGTCAGTCTTGTATCCAGTACTATTCAATATTAATGACTTGGATAATGGGGTGGAGAGTATGCTTATAAAATCTATGGGTCACACCAAGCTGGGAGGAGTTGCAAGCACTTTGAAAGGCAGGATTAGAATCCAAAATAATCATGACAAATTGGAGAATTGGTCTGAAAACGTGATTAACATCAACAGAGACAAGTGCAAAGTAGTACACTAAGGAAGAAAAAAGTCAAATGCACAATGGAAAATGGGGCATAACTAACAAGGCAGTAATGTTGCAAAAAGGATGTTAAGGTTATAGCAGGATCACACCGAATGAGAGTCAACAATGTAATGCAGTTGTAAAAAAGATTACTATCATTCTGGGGTGTATTAACAGTGTGATATGTAAGACACAGGAGGTAACTGTCCCACTCTACTTGGCATTGGTGAGGCCTTAGATCAGTGGTCTCCAACCTTTTTATGCACAAGATCACTTTTTGAATTTAACATCAACCCAGGATCTACCCTGCCCCTTCCCCGAGGCCTCGCCCCACTCACTCCATTCCCCCCTCCCTCCATCACTCGCTCTCCTCCTACCCCTGCCTCACTCACTTTCACTGGGCTGGGGCAGGGGTGCAGGCTCTGGGCTGAGGCCGACAGGTTTGGAGTGTGGGAGGGGGCTCTGGGCTGAGCCTGGGGCAGGGGATTGGGGTGCAGGAGTAAAGGGTGCAAGCTCTGGGAAGGAGTTTGGGTGCAAGGGTCATAGGGTCACACTGCACCTAATCTCACAGAATCCATGGGACATTTCATGAATTTTACATTTTATTAGCGTCATTTGTAGTTTATAGATCCAAAATCCTTCAGGGATGGTCACAAATCAGTGTAACATTCTCAACTGTGGAGTGTGCATTGGCTGAGGCAGGTGACTGGGTTGCAGGAGAGGGTGAGGAGTGTAGGAGGGAGTTTGGGGCAGGAGGGGGCTCAGGGCTGGTGCAGAGTGTTGGGGTATAGAAAAGGGTGAGGGGTGTGGGCTCTGGGAGGGAGTTTGGTGCAGGAGGGGACTCCAGGCTGGTGCAGGGGATTGGGGTACAGGAGGGGGTGAGGGTCTGGGAGGGAATTTGTGTGCAGGAGGGGGCTCCGGGCAGGGGAAGGGGTGTGAGGTGTAGGTTCCGGGCAGGAAGTGTTTACCACAGGAGGTTCCCATCCAGTGGCGCAGCAGGGCTCAGGCAGGCTGCCTGCCTGCCCTGGCCTCATGCTGCTCCCAGAAGCAGCTGGCTGCTGGCACGTCTCTGCAGCCTCCGGGGGGAGGAGGGCAACAGGTCTCCATGCGCTGCCTGCAAACAGTGCTGAGGTCAGGGCTTGGAGCTGCCGCTCCCCTCCCCACCCAGGGGCTGCAGAGATGTGCCAGCAGCCAGCCACTTCTGGACACAGCGTGAGGCCACGGCAGGCAGCCTGCCTGAGCCCCGCTGCGCCGCCAGACTTTTAGTGGCCCATAAATCATGCTTGACTGGCAGAGGCTCCAGGATCAACCAGTCAATCGCGATCAATGGGTTGGTGACCACTGCTTTGGCGACCACTGCCTTAGGTAGAATATTATGTCCAACTCTGGGCCCACACTTTAACAAAAATGAGGACAAATTGGAGAGAGCCCAGGGGAGAGCAACGAAAATTATTTAAAAATTTTTTTTGAAAACCACACCTATGAGGAAAGGTTAAAGAAAGACTGGGCATGTTTAGTTTTGAGAAAAGAAGACTAAGGGAGAACCTGCTAAGTCTTCAAATACATTAAGGGCTCTTAAAAAGAATACAGCGATCAATTGTGCTCCATGCCCACTGAAGGTAGGACAAGTAGTAATAGGCTTAATCTCCAGCAAGGGAGATTTAGGTTAGATATTAGGAAAACTAGAAGGATAATTATGCCCTGGAACATTTTTCCAAGGCAGGTTGTGGAATCTCCATCACTGGAGGTTTGGACAAACACCTATCAGGGATGGTCTAGGTATAGTTGGTCCTGCCTCAGCACAGGGAGCTGGACTAGATGACCTCTTGTGGTTTCATCCAGCCCTATATGTCTACGATTTTATTATGTGATGAGAAGAGACATGGTATGACTCTTGATTTTGTAAAAATAAATTAATATCCAGAAAGAATAACTCAATCCATTCACAGATGGTATTTCTCTTTACTTACTACTTCAAAGGAAGTTTGAAGTTTCCACTATAACTCATAATCCCTCTCCCCTTTCTGCTCTAGCCAGTGATTCAGTAAATCTGGAATGATAGCACAGAGCTTTGGGACCTCCTGCAGGGCAACAAGATGCTTTCTTACTTTGTCATTAGGATTACTATTTATTAGTTATGGTGCAATATAAGTGTACGTGGCATTGTAAAGGAGAAATGGCAACAGTCAGATAAGGGAATCCCAAACTGGAAGAGATGACAGTCTGAAAAGGCGCAGGGCCAATTCCAAACAATGCAGTACAGAACAAGCTGACAAATTGTCATTATAGCTGAAATGGAGCTTTACACAGCAGGGGAGGCCACTTGGCATACATTAACTGGCAGGCTGCTCCAAGCCTAACTGATGCTCTCAAATACGTCTGAGTCAGGAGTGGGTGAAGAAAATTACAGTAATATTCCCATGGATACTGAGCCACAATATATCAGTGGGGGCCTTAAAGCAGCCTGTTTTTAAATATCAGACATCAAATATTCTGCAGCACACTGAATAATCTAAATTAAGTCAATTCAGTTCCCAACATAATGCCGCTAACATTTGTATTTTAATTCAAAAGACAGGAGAACTAACCCCATATTGTGCTTGGGGGTCTTTCCATCAGGAAGGGGAGTCCATATGTTGGTGTTTCCTATTACAGATGCCCCCTGACTTACGCAATCATTCTGGTCCAGAAAGCCTTGCGTAACTCGAATTTTGCGTAAGTCGGAAACATATACCTGCACGTTACACAAATTTCCGCAACTCAAAAATCCTATTTCTGGCTTATGGAACTTTTTCCGTAAGTGCAAATTTGCATAAGTTGGGTCTTGTGTAACCCGGGGAGCATCTGAATATATTAAGGTAAAAAATGTGTGTTCATTGAAACAGGTTGTGAAGTGAATTGGGTTAAGTTTAGCGCATAGTAGGAGTGAACCAGAAGGAAAGACAGACAAATTTGCATTTTTCTTAAAAAAATTATTCTTCAAGCACTTACCAAAAGCTAAACACATCCTTTTTAGGAGTTCTAGTCAATGTATACTGTATAGTGACATAATTTCCAATCCTTATGTTTATACATCATTGTCATGAAGAATTAGTAACCATGCAATATTTAAAGAACAATTCAAATATAGCAGTAAAGTGAGCAGTTAAAGAAGAAAACAGTGGTCTAAATCAAGTGAAAATGGCTATTGAACTAACAAAACAAATTCTATAGCAGTTGTTGTTATAAACATATTGCTACCAATCACACCTCAGAAGCATGACAGGCTACTTAGTCTACACTGGGGCTAAGTTTTATGATGGTTTTAACATTAACTGTAATTTTTGAGTCACAAGGTGCCTAGAGCAAATGTTAGGTGCCTTTTTGGTACAAACTGGTAGAAATCTAAATAAATATGTACATTACAATATGATTTTCCCGCTTCCAGTCTGTTTAATTATCACTCACTGCGGTTGGCAGAAGGCCTACTGGTCAGTTTTGTCCTGAGCAGGCACATAGCTGCTTCCCCACCTCACACCTGCTTGTTCCACTTATCTGATTAACCTCAGGCTTTCTGCCTGAGTATCAGCTTTTTGTGGACTTCAGGCCCTGCCTTCTTGTCACATAAGCTTCAGACTTTTTCGACAGAGTTGTGTGAAATGAATTTTAACATCACTTTAGCTTAAACTACAGAGTTCCACTACCATCTGTTGTCTCCCCAAATCAGCCTAACCGTTCTTTCGCCCTTCTTTTGCAGCTAACATCTTCTCTCTTTAGTCCTAGCTCTGTAAACTATTTTTGTTGTTAAATAAACTATCAATTTTTCCATTAAGGTTGTCCTTAACTTCTCAAAATATTAGCATTAGAGAAGGGCAACAAAAATGATTAAGGGTGTGGAACAGCTTCCGTATGAGGAGAGATTAAAAAGACTGGGACTTTTTAGACTGGAAAAAAGATGACTGTGAGGACATATGATAGAAGTCTGTAAAATCATTAATGGTATGGAGAAAGTGAATACAGAAGTGTTATTTACCCCTTCATACAACATAAGAACCAAGAGTCCCCCAATTAAATTAATAGGCAGCAGGTTTAAAACAAACAAAAGGAAGTACTTCTTCACACAACACACAGTCACCCTGTTGAACTCATTGCCAGGAGATGTTATGAAGACCAGAAGTATAACTCGGTTCAAAAAAGAATTAGGTAAGTTCATGCAAGATAGATCCATCGATGGCTATTAGCCAAGATGGTCAGGGATGTAACCCCATGCTCTGAGTAGCCCTAGCCGCTGACTGACAGAAACTGGGAATGAATGACTTGTGATGCCTCACTAGAGGATTGCCCGGGCTGTTCATTCCCTCTGAAGCACCTGGCACTGGTGGCTGTTGGAAGACAGGATACTGGGCTAGATGGACCTTTGGTTGGACCCAGTATGGCCGTTCTTATGTTCTTTAACACCCAACAAACTCTGATCAACACAATCTATGATGTGATAATACAGCACAAGATACGAGGTCTTCTAAAACCCCAAAGTAACATGAGACAGCCATAGAGGTTTAATAACCGATTTAACCCTCTCCCTCTCCCTCCCCAGACTATACTAGAATTGTACCCTACTCGGAAGCTGTGGAAGTTTAAGGATTAAAATTTAATCATCAACCAGGGAGGGGTTACTGAATGATGAATACTACTTCTCACAGTAAGAATCATCCTGTACACCTAAGAAAAAGCATTCAAATTATATGTCTATGAAAAGGCGATAAACCTTGAGGAAGAAGTTGAGCTATCAAATGACCTGCCATTACCCGACCGTTGGACTAAAATCGGAGTCTAAAAACCTGAATCCAACGTGTGACCCACGATCCCGGTGCAAATGGTTTTGAAGGGACCAGAGAAGTGTCACCAGGGGCGGGTTGCGACACGTGTCGCCACACACCTGTACGTCCCTTCCAGGGCCAGCGATCTCCGGCTAGCCCTAGCGACCGGGCCCGCAACACACGCCTCTCCCGCCCTGCGGGCCGAGCCCGCCCGCCCCCCGCCGCCAGCGCCTCAGCGGCACGCGGGCACCTCCCGCCCTGAGCCCGCCCCAGGCTGTGCCCGGGAACGCGCTGGGCGCGCGCCGGGAGGGAGGCCCCGCAGCTCCCGGTCTCCTCGCGGGTCAGAGGGAGGAATGATGCTGGGGCCTATCGATAACTCGGCGATCCTCCCCCCCGTCACGCGTCCCCGCACGTCGCCATTTTAAACGGGCGGGTGGGTGGGGGAGGGGGCACGAGCTGCATCAAGCTCCGCCCACCCCCGTCGGCGCGCAGGCGCAGCGCGTAACTTCTGCTGTGGCCGCAGGTTCCACCGTGAGTGACGTGATTCCCCCAGGTGAGAAGCGAGTCCTCACTCACCCCCCCACTCCCTCAGGTGAGAGCCCCCGCAGGTGCGGTGCATGTCCCCCACACACACTCCCCCAGGTGAGAGGCGAGCCCCCGTAGGTGAGGTGCCGCCCCCTCCCACTTCCCCAGGTGAGAACGCCCCGCAGGTGCGGTACATGCCCCCCCTCACACACTGCCCCAGGTGAGAGGCAAGCCCCCGTAGGTGAGATACCACCTCCCCACCCCCCCAGGTGAGAACCCCTGCAGGTGCGGCGCATGCCCCCCCCACACTGTCCCAGGTGAGAAGCGAGCCCCCGTAGATGAGGCGCCACACCCCCACTCCCTCAGGTGAGAACCCCCGCAGGTGCGGTGCATGCCCCCCCCCACTTCCCCAGGTGAGAATGCCCCACAGGTGCGGTACATGCCCCCCACACACACTGCCCCAGGTGAGAGGCAAGCCCCCGTAGGTGAGATGCTGCCCCCCCCCCCCAGTCCCCGAGGTGAGAACCCCTGCAGGTACAGTGCATGCCCATACACACAGGTGGAGAGCTGCCCACCTCCTCACACACTCTCTCAGGGGAGATATTCTTCCCAGTTTCTCTCTCTCACACCTCCATGTGAGACCCCCATCCTTTCATACATTCTCCAGTTTAGAGACTCAGGTGAGGTGCTTCCCCTCCCCGGTACAGTGCCCCAGATGAGATGCTCATGCACTCCCCAAGGTGAACCCCCCTTGCAGATGAGATCTTGCTTAGTGCTGTCCTCCCCCCAATGGTCCTCACAGGTGAGCCTCTCCCAGCCCCCCAATATTTCCCCACATGAGCGGTGGTGGTGGGGATATTAACCCCCTCTGGGATCAGGCCAGGCTGTGGTGAGACAGGTAGTTCAGCTGTTCTTCAGTACTGACATGGAAATGTATGTGCTCTGCCATTGCAAGGGGGTATTTTATAGGAGGGTAGCCTGTTGCAATTAAGTGTAATGGCGGTGCCTTAAAATGTCATTGCTGTGTATCAAAACATCATTCTGTTGAAATGTGTGGTGAAGTGGTCTAAAATGCCTATTCCTTTATGGGGAGGGAGGCATAAATATAAAATATAACATACAAATTAAAATATGGGATAACACCCCCACCCCAAAGAACTGTTACTGAAATGCATAAATACAGTATGTACATGAGATAAACTTGAGCCATAATATTTGTATGAGGATCCAAAACTGTCCCCCCAGATTGGTGTTCAGCTCTTGATTTTGGTTTGGGCTCCTCTCTAATTCAGTATTGCACAGTACAACGCTGAAAACAGATAAGGAGTGGTGTGTGGATGTTGTCAGTTTCTAGCTCCATGCTTATGGAATGCAGGATTTATATGATTCCAGAAATCATATCAATGATGGGAGTGACAACTCAACCTACTGTATCCTATTATTTGTGCCAGGATTGTTCTCTGCAGTCTAGTCTTTGGTGCTTTATCCTAGTATTAAGGATGAATCCAGGTTTAGTAGGAATCTTCAATGCTATAAATGTAATCGGTGAAACTAAGGTCTTGGCTACACTGGCGCTGTACAGCGCTGCAACTTCCTGCGCTCAGGGGTGTGAAAACGCCCCCCCCCCCCCCCCGAGTGCAGTGAGTGCAGTGCTGTAAAGCGCCAGTGTAATCAGCGCCTGCAGCGCTGCACGCTCGCTCGCAGCGCTGCAAGCTACTCCCCTCGGAGAGGTGGAGTACTTGCAGCGCTGCGAGAGCTCTCTTGCAGCGCTGGTGGCGCGACTACACTCGTCTAATTCTCAAGTGTAGCCAAGGCCTTACTGTAGATTTATATAGTATGGATGACATGACATGTTATGTTCATTAAAATGTTTCATTTGCTGAAAAGCACAGTAGCACTCATCCAAAAGCTTGAGTACTTTGTAGAAAAAGACTCATTTATTTACTGGTCTTGGTGTTTGAGCTCATACGTTACATGTATTGCAAACAATTGTTCGTAGCTTTAACTTATAAAATAAACAGGTGTTTCATTGTTATATCCTGCAGTTTTCTGTAAAGACAATTGTTTTTACTTTGTTTTTATATTGAAACTTTGATAGTCTTGGTATGGATAAAAAGGGATAGTAATATACATCTGTTATGTTAATTTGTATTTTGAGAAAATATATAGCAATGTGATGGACTTCATTTTAAATATTCAGTATGTAGACTTCATTTGTCTAGAAGATTCTAAAACCTTTCATTTATGATTAACTGCTTTCTCTGTTGTGTTCCAGCCTATCATAAATCAGCATTAGCTTTAGGACTGTGATGCTGAGTTATATATATTAACAATCTTATACCTACGTCTCCTTTCCCTATCAAAATTACTTGCTGCAAATTCACTTTGTAGCATAATTTCAACAAATACTGTTTACTAAATTCTAGAACCCCAATCTTCCAAACATATGCACATAACTTTACTCCTGTGAATACCCCTATGGAAGTCAAGGGAACTGCTCATATGAGTCAAGTTAAGCATGTACATATGTGTTTACGGGATTGCGGCATAAGCTAATACTAAACAGTATAGTTTTTTTAAATCCTGTTTATCTGTGGAAAAACAAAATAAAGCTTATCTTTTACGCTACGTGTAAAAAGAACAGGAGTACTTGTGGCACCTTAGAGACTAACATTTATTAGAGCATAAGCTTTCGTGGGCTACTGCCCACTTCTTCGGATGCATATAGAGTGGAAAATATATTGAGGAGATATATATACACACATACAGAGAGCATGAACAGGTGGGAGTTGTTTTACCAACTCTGAGAGGCCAATTAAGTAAGAGGAAAAACATTTTTTTGAAGTGATAATCAAGCTAGCCCAGTACAGACAGTTTGATAAGAAGTGTGAGAATACTAACAAGGGGAGATAGATTCAATGTTTGTAATGGCTCAGCCATTCCCAGTCCTAATTCAATCCTGAGTTGATTGTATCTAGTTTGCATGTCAATTCCAGCTCAGCAGTCTCTGTTGGAGTCTGTTTTTGAAGTTTTTCTGTTGTAAGATAGCCACCCGCAGGTCTGTAAACTGATCCTTCTTCCAGTTATCTTGTCAAGACCCAGTTGTGGAACAAAAACTTGGAATTACACAAGAAAAATAGTTGAGGAGAGCCAATAAGTAAGGCTACATTTTAGTCATGGGTATTTTTAGTAAAAGTCATGGACAGGTCACGGGCTGTAGACAAAAATTCATGGGCCTGTGACCAATCCATGACTTTTACTAAAAATACCCGCTGTGACTAAAACTGGGGTGGGGGTTCTCTGGGGGCGCTGTGGGTGCTGGGGGAGGTGACCCGGGATCCCCACTGGTACAGGGGAAGAGAGGGTTAATGGGCCTGGCAGGGACTACCTACCAGGCTCTGTGTCCCTGCAGCTCCTAGGCGGCGGAGGCAGGGCCAGGGCAGGTTCTCCTCCGCTGCTCCCACCACAAACGCCGTCTGCTACAGCTCCCATTGGCCAGGAACTGCATCGGTGCTGGATGGATATATATTTGGGTCTAAAATGGAGGTGATGGATGAAGGTAATGAGGGACCCTAGGGTATATACTGTTACGTGGGAGTGAGTGTGTCAGGCCATGACAGCAGAGTTTCAGAGGGCTCCCTGCGCTGCCATTGGGCCGGTGAGACCTGATCCCTGCAGTCGCAAGGTGCAGGTAGGAGAGTCTGTGGTCCCAACAGGGCAAAGCAGAGACCCACAGCCAGGGCTGCGAGGAGGAGGATGACAACAACAAGCCCCTGTTTCTGAGGGAGACCACCCACTGCTCTATGGCTCCTGCACTATCGATTATCCAAATAAAATCTGTGTCTCTCATGCTATTCGGATAAATGGGAGTATGCTGTATTTTGTTTTACACCGTGGAAAGCATTATGAAGCTAATGATTTTTTAAAAAAAAAAGTCAGCGTACAGATGAGGAGCACTGTAAAATAAGTCCTAATTGGGTTTACGTGTATGAAAATGAATACATTTTACAGTGTGATGTAATTTGATAAACTCCATTCCTGATAGTCTGTCATTAACTTTGATGCTGCAGATTCTGTATCCCGAGTTGGGCAGATGCACTATACTAAAAGTACATGCTATAGGGCAATAAAATAAGAATTTTGATCCCTGGCTGAAAAATGAGAGAATACTTCTTCTTTTTTACAGCATCCTATAAAGATGTTATATCTATTTATTTGAAAAATGTTTAAAAACTGGAGGACTTTAAATTTCACAATACTGTAGTTTTTCCAAAAAACAGAACTCTAGTCTATCTGGATTTTAAGCATTTTTGTTGGTCCAAAAATTAAGGTTTTATTTATTTATTTATTTATTTATTTTTAGGTGTGGGGACAAAAGAAGGTGCACATATCAATTTTCCTAGAATGTTCTGCTTAAAGCATATATTATGATAACTCAGACAATCCCATTAAGTGTTGTTTAAATCCTGGCAATGCATGAATTTTATGCCCAATATAGACTATAGTATTGAAACCAATCTGGGAAAGTCTTATGTTCCACTAGTATTTGCAGTGTAGTTGTATCTGTGTTGGTCCCAGGATATTCAAGACTAATGACATTTAGTGCCTCACAGATGTGCCACTTAGTATTATCATAGTAGGTATGCTATAAAAAATTGTCATTCATTTTTATGTTTAGTATCTCAAATAACTACCAATCCTCATGCAGAAAATAAAATAATTGTAGTCTTTTCTATTAAGTTAATGCAAGCACTCAAAAGATTACAAGTAGGTAATATATAAGAAAAAATGTATTGCAGTGTGTTTGCTGTATATTTATAATAATAATAAAGCTGTGTGAGATGAGTGAGTTTATGTAGTTTCGCCAGACACAAGTTTGCTTACCCTCTTTGGGCTTGCTCCAGCTTCCACTGAAGTAAGTGAAAAGACTCCTTTTATTAATTAGGACCAGCATAGTTGTTAGTTGTTTTTTTTTTTTGGCAGCTCCATGTGACATTATGCAAATTATGTAATGAACTAATTTGCATGTCACTAAATTTCAGCTTTTAAAAAATTGTGTGGATTTAGTACTGGTGAAAGGCATTAGTTTCATCCCTAGGTAATGAAATCTTCTGTTTCTCTACACAGCAAGCTTCCAATCCACACTGCCCTTCCACCTTGCCTTAACCTGGATATGGGGGAAACTTCCTCCAGGTCCAACCGTGGTAGCCTCTTCTCCATGGTCTTTGCAGTTCTCGGCCTCAGCTGAGTCTGCCAATTAGTAGAATGCGCGGTGGTGAGTTTATGATGTAGGAGCTGGAAATGAGACCCACCAAACTCCCCTTGTAGAGTAGTCACCAAATAGCCATTAGATAGAAACAACTCTCAAGCCCTACGGAGCGCTAGGCTGGATTTAAACTGGTGGCTTGCAGGTGAAAGATTCTTTAGTTCATTAAAAATGGGTATTCCGGTGCCCCAGTAAGTGCTGACTTAAAAGAAGTTGAGTAACATCAAATTTCCAAAGACAAGCATCAGAATTAGGGTTATCTGGGCAATCTTAATTCTGCCCCTTGTGTATCTGCATCATGATACAATCTTTAATTACATAAGAATGGCCATACTAGGTCATACCAAAGGTCCATCTAACCCAGTATCCTGTCTTCCAACAGTGGCCAATGCCAGGTGCCCCAGAGGGAATGAACAGAACAGGTAATCATCAAGTGATCCATCCCCAGTCGCCCATTCCCAGCTTCTGGCAAACAGAGGCTAGGGACACCATCCCTGCCCATCCTGGCTAATAGCCACTGATGGACCTATCCTCCATGAATTTATTTAGTTTTTTTTTTTTTTTTTTTTTTTTTTTTTTTTTTTTTTTTTTAAGATAAATTCATAATAATCACATACTATATTTTTCTCTGCATGATTCATCAGCAGAGTTTGAACTAGGACTTTAGATCTATGACACAGACCCTCTTCCACTTGAGCTGCTGCTAAAAAATTAACTGGTAGCAGAAGTAGGCAGTTATCCTCTATGTGGATCAGTCCCTAGAAGGAGAGAAGACAATTTGTCTGTGCGTTACACCTCTATTTGTGAGACAGTAGTGAAGTACTAAGTATAATGATTCCTAGGTTCTGATCGTAGCTCTGGGAGCAAAGTGTGGTCTGCTGGTTACAACTATGCTTGCAGAGAGTATAGCCAGCCACGTTGCTAACTAGCTTTGGCATGTTCATTCTGAAAAGTAGAATGGCAAAGGGGATGAAATTTGGGTCCCTTATATTTAGGGTGACCAGACAGCAAGTGTGAAAAATCGGGACAGAGGATGGGGGGTAATAGGAGCCTATATAAGAAAAAGACCCAAAAATCGGGATAGTCCCTATAAAATCAGGACATCTGGTCACCCTACTTATATTATAGACCAGAGTTCTGTTCCAAGGTGCATAAGACCATGTTCATCAATAAGGGCAGTGAACAGCAAAAATATTAACAGCACTCTATGGAAGAAATGAGACAAGAACTCATTGCAACTTCCCCCTACACCAATCTTTTTTATTAGGGGCTCTCTGCCTTGCATATCTATGTCTGACATTTCCCCTGAAATGCTGGAAGGCATGACAGAAGTACCAAATGACACTTGGCAGATCTAGTCCTGATCTTTTGAAGCTGCAAGCCTGTGTAAAAGGGCTTTGCTCTGACAAAAACAAACAAAACACAGCAACAGCAACTCAAACCCTTGGGTGATGGAATCCTCAGCCCCAGACTGACAGGGCCCCTGCACATCTGGGTCACAATAATAAGTACATTATAAATACTTCCTGTAAGAGGACATAACCTGTGCTATTGCCCTTTCACCCACCACCTGCTTTCCATGTGAATTTTGGTTCAGCGGATCAGTACACCGGTCACTGTAGGATTTGCTTCAAAGTACTGTATTCTTGGCTAAGGAATTATTTGTGGAATGTTGAACATTCTTCTGGTTTAAAAGCCCTGACTAATAGCAAAGATGAGATCTGAATAGAGGAAAATAAAAATTAGAGCAATAACATTTTCCAGAAATTGTTAATGTACTGCCAGACTGCTTTATTTATAGAACAAAGAAATAGTATACTACTTTCAAACTTGTAAAATGACTAATTCATGGTTGTCAATTGTTACTTAATATAGTTATTAATGTGCCTTTCTTAAGTAATTATACCAGTTACACTATCTGTTTCAGTTTCTTTTACTGACAGATAACTTGGTTGTAACAAATAGTGTGGTTTACCGTATAATACAAGCTATGCATCAAAATACTAGTAGACAGTATTGAATCAATACAATTAAAATATTAATCAGTTGGCTCTCTAAGGCCCTGATTCTGCAAACATGAATGTGAGTAACTTTACCCATGGAACAACTCGTGCATAAATGTATGAAAGATCCGGGCATACATTTACTAGTTCACCCAGAGTTATGTACCATTGTATAACATTTAAAAGCTTTTAAATGCTTTTCAGTTCTGAAAGATCAGTATTTTGGCTACGCTAGTTCTTAAGATACATTGTACATGTGATTTGGAGAGATACTAACCCTCCCTAATTTTCTGTAATCCTGATTTTTACATGTAATTACCAAATTACTAATCCAGGTTTATTCTACTATTTTGCAAGTGTGTGCACACATACAGAGTATATAAAAATGTGTGCCACTCGCCACCATTTGTGTCTGACAAACACAGCAAAGAGTGCCACAACCATGAGGGGCATTATTTTCTACCACCTCTATGGCACATGCACAGACTGCAATGAGGGTCTGATAGGAGGCAAGCTATAGCAATTTTGCATGGGTTGGAGTGCTGCTGGATTCACCTCCCAAGCCACAGGCTGCACGTTGCATTGTGTCCTGTGTGGACACTGCTGGCATGCTCTAAGTACCTAGAATATGTTAACATAATCCATCAGTGTCCACACAGCCTGTAGCTTGCTGCCTGTCAGATCTTCATTGCATATCCTGGAGGAGAGGAGAACATGGAGGGGCAGGAAGAGGCAGTGGTGGAGGAGGAGAAGGAACACAACAAACAAGGAAGAAGAGGAGGATCATCTTGGGAAGGAGGTCAGACCTGGGACTGGCCAAGGAAATTTAAGGCCATATTTGGCAGAACAGGGCAGCATTCCTGGGGCCAAGCCTTCCATTCTCCCTGTTCGGGGGTGGGGGATCACGGATGAAATGAGGAGTGAAGACTAAGGAGCCAAGTCCCTCACTCCTTGTCCATAGATAGTGAAAAGACTGGAGGGAGAGGGCAGAGAGAGAGAGAGAGCCTGGTTTCTGTGTGGAGGGGGAAGGAGAGGGAGGGGGGGGAGAGAGAGAGAGGTCCAACCAAGATCTCTAACTCTTTTCATAATCATGCTTAAACATCTCAGACAAGGATGGCATCTCTGAGTTTGCTGGTAGGCATGTTATTTTGGTTCACTGGCAGAACAGTTTCAGGATCTAAGGTGATCTTGGACATGGTGATATTTCCTTAATTCTCCATCCCTGAATGTAAACACAAGTGGACATTGCCAAAAGATATACACTATAGGCACAATTCTGCACCAGTGCCCCCTATGAGTTGGTGAGTACTCTCAACTCCCACAGTGAGGGCCCTTGCCACCTCCTGGGATTGGGTTCTAGATTAGCATTTAGAGCTTAACTCTGCAGATGCTGAGCATCTTTTGAGAAGCGCAGGGTACTCTCAGTTCCCACTGAAGTCAATGGGAGCAGTGGGCACTCGGCACCTATTGGGAAGTGCTTGGGTGTTTGTGGAATCAAATCCTGAATTCACCATAGTCCTCATTCTCCCAAGGTGCAATGCATCCTTAGTTCTCATTGGCTTCAGCATGCCTCTAGATAGGCACCTCTGCCATATATTTGGTTTGATACTTACACTAGCCATTCTGAATGTAGAGTGATGAAATTTTTTAAAAAGTAACTTGTGGAATAAGTCTCTGCCTCACATCTCTGGTTGAAAATGAGATTTCCATTATAGGTAGTCCATAAATTTCTGTTTTTCTGTATTAAAGGCAAGGCTCTTGTTTAATAGATTTTTAACCTTTTCCAGTGAACACTTGGTAGCAGTAAGAAATAAACAATACATGTTGAAGATATATATTTACTCATCAAACCTTTCTGAACATTTTAAAAAGATAAGTGGATCCTCCTTTCTTAAAAATTAAGGCTGGGGATAGAGTGGCCATTTTAACTGGTATATCTGGAAGGTCAGGCTTAATGGTGGTTATGTAAAGAAACATTGCTCAAGAGACACCAACAGTATAAATCAGTTTTCTAATCTTAATTCCTTTGTGGTAACTTTTTCATGCTGAAGAGTTACAAGTTTGCTGTAAAGAACAGTATTTTAGAAATGTGCTAATTGACTTTTAAAACGTGGATTTCTACTTGATTATAGGGAAACTTTTTTGGTGTAATAATATCTAACAATAAAATCTCTGTATTTACAGCAACATCTGTAAGTCTTGAATTACTCACTGGGGTGCTGACATTATTTTCGAACTGTGAAATATCTGCAAGAATGTTCAGAAATGAATATCAGGTAAAGCAGAAATTGCTGTTTTTTTACTTCCTTTCATTTATGTCTTCCAAAGCTGAAACGCATGTTGAAACCTTCTTAGGTGTTTAATCAATCTATATTTGCTATACCTTCTTTTCAAATATAGGAATAATAATTAATTTGCAAATAATATTGGGTACAAAACACACCCAAGTTTGTTTTTTCAATGTCTGAGATCTTGATCCTTCAGTCCTTCCATATGTGGCTAGTTCTATTGACTTCAGGTTACCAATACAGTGGGTTTTGTTTGTTCCCTGTTTCCTCCATCATGAATTCTAAGAATTTTACTGGTGTTTTCATGTAATGCCATTTTGCACCTTCTCTGATTTTAGTAACTGTAGTCAGTGGGGCTAGTCAATTAAAAGCTGATCATTTTTGCAGAGGACACAAATATTGGGGGAATGTTAAATAATGAAGAGACCAGGTCACTGATCCAAAACAATCTGGATCGCTTGGTAAACTAGGTGCAAGCAAAAAATATGAATTACATTATCACTAAATGTAAATGCATACATCTAGGAACAAAGAGTGTAGGCCATGCATACAGAATGGGGAACTCTATCATGGGAAGCAGTGACTGAAAACAATTGGGGGTGAGGATCATGGTGCATAATCACATGAACATGAGCTCCCAGTGTAACACTGTGGCCAAAAGAGCTAATGCAATCCTGGGATGCATCAACATGGGAATCCTGAGTAGGGGGTGGTTTTGCCTCTATTTGGCACTGGTGTGATAGCTGCTGGAATACTGTGTCCAGTTCTGGTGGCCACAATTCAAGGATGTTGATAAATTGGAGAGGGTTCAGAAAAGTCACGAGAATGATGAAAGGATTAGAAAACCTGCCTTATAGTGATAGATTGAGCTTCTTAAATCTATTTGGTTTAACAAAGAGAAAGTTAAGGGGTGACTTGATTGCAGTCTGTAAGTATCTATATGGAGAGCAAATAATTGATAATGGGCTCTTCAGTTTAGCAGAGAAAGGTGTAAAACTATCCATTCACTGGAAGCTTAAGCTAAACGCATTCACACTGGAAATAAGATGTACATTTTTAACAATGAAGGTCATTAACCATTGGAACAACTTCCCAAGGGTCATGGTAGATTCTCCATCACTGACAGTTTTTAAATCAAGATTGGATGTTTTTCTAAAATATATGCTCTAGGAATTTTGAGGGGGCAGGTCTATCACCTATTATGCAGGAGGTCAGAGTAGATGATCACAATGGTCTCTGTGGCCTTGGAATCTCTGAAATGAGCCCTTAATTACTAAACTCAGTTAAAGTGCAAAGGTGGCGTCTCAAAAACAATCAGCAAAGTTCTGTCATGGTGGATGAAATATTGAAAAATTAAAAATCCACTGCATTGGCCACATCTCTTTACTAGAAACTAATAGATATTCTTCTGTTTAATCATTTAGCTGAGCATGATTCAGAAAATCCAGAAATAAAACATATGAAGAAAATATCCATTCACCTCTTGCATGTTTTTAATATTTTTACATGCCATGCTTAAGAGTTTGGTGCTTTTTTGTTTTTTGTTTATTTGTTTGGTTTTTTGGCTGGCATGTAAAGAAAGGACAATAGTCAAAACATATCCTATTTCCTTTATCAAAGAAAGTAGTGTTGTAAGTAAGCATGGACTCTGATGCTGCAGTAAAATCAGACTATAAAGTCAAGAGTGCCATTTGTTAATTGCGGTTGACTGTGGTCAATAAAATTTATGTTAACCATTGTTTCATGAGGGTTTGCTCTGACATACTCAGATTTAGCAAACTGTGCTCAATGATGCTGCTGTGCTCAGCACCTGGCTAGAGTGACGTATCCTTAAACAATTTTATCACAGGGTGGCCCATTTGTTGAAATATTCAGTGCTCAAGGCAAGAATCCAGGAGCAAAATGGAAGATCTTTGGCAGTCCATCAGCAATTTGGAAAGTAAGTTTTATGGGGGACTTATAAGACCTGAAGTATAAACCGTGGAAAAAAGTACATGAAGCTTAAAATTAGAAGGTAATGAGGGCTTTGACCTGACTATGGAAAAGTTGTCACTTGCAGTTCTGTCACCATGACAGAATAAATGACCACTTAAATTAGCACTTTATGCCTGCTTGCAAACTGGATTGGTCACAGCTGTAGTTTTATAGCTTAAATATTTCTAGTGGAACAAAGCTTAAAATAGTTTTGCTATTCTGATAACCATTGGGTCAAGTCTGGGCCAGTGGATCATGAATCACATATCTGTCAACATATTTTATTTATAAAATATATTACAAAAAGCCAGAAATTTACTGAGACTATTATTACTACCATCTTTGCATTGTTATAAAATTCTTGTTGCTACACTCCTCTTGAGAGTCTTAAGAACAATCAAAGTAGTCTTACACTTAGGCTATAAGTTTGGGTTTTTTGCAGTTTTAGAATCATAGAACCATAGTTAGAAGGTTCAACAAAGCTCATTCAGTCTAATCTCTGCCAAGATTCAGGGTTTGTTGTGACTAAAGCATCCAGATGGCTATCCAGCCTCTCTTTGAAAGCCTTCAGTGAAGGAGCTTCCATGACCTCCCTAGGCAGTCTGTTCCATTGTCCTACTGCTCTGACAGTTAGAAAGTTTTTCCTGAGATTTAGTCTAAATCTGCTGTGCTGTAATTTGACCCTATTGCCTCTTGTCTGCACTCTGTGGCAAGAGAGAACAACTTTTCTCCCTTTTTATTTTATGGCAGCCTTTCAAGTATTTGAAAACTGCTAGCATGTCTCTCCCCCCCGTCTCCTCTTTTCCCAACTAAACATATCCAGTTCCCTCAGCCTTTGCTCACATTCCATCCCTTTGATAATATTTGTCGCTCATCTCTAGATCCTTTCCTGTTTTGATAAATCCTTTCTATACATCGGTGACCAAAATTGGACACCGTACTCCAGCTGAGGCCTAACCAATGCTAAGTAGAGCGATATTATCAACTCCCATGATTTTCATGCTATGCCTCTGTTAATGCAACCTAAAATTGCATTTGCCTTTTTTTGCAACACCATTGCATTTTTGACTTATGTTGAGGTTGTGATCTACAACAACTCTCAGACCCTTCTCTGTCAAGACAGCTATCCCCCATTCTTTATTTGTGCATTTGGTTTTTTTTCCCCTAAGTGTAGCATCTTACATTTGTCTTCGTTGAATTTCATTTTGTTGTCTATAGCCCAGTTCTCCAATTTATCAAGATTCTTTGAATTTTAGCTCTATCCTCCAAAGTGTTTGCAACTCTTCCCCCCTCACTCCCAGCTTTGTGTCATCTGCAAATTTGGTTAAGTCTTGATTAAGAGACTGATAAAAAGTTTATTTTTTTCACTGTTCCTTTTTGTAGGAATTTGATAAAGAAGTAAAAGGCTTTGTTTTTGTCCTTGAAGGAAGCAGTCAAACAAACAAGATTCAGCTACCAAAGGAAACTAGACAAACTCGTAAGTATTGAGGCATTACAAATATAAGATGTTGTTCTGTACTAATCCAGTATTACTGCAAGATGTAGCTATTTGCGATATTGTCTCTTCCTTTGGGCAGCTCCTCTGTCAGCGGACTGAAAGGTCATTTTTCAGCAAAACAGCTGGTACCAATAAGTAGATGTTTAGAAATGAGATATGCAACTAAACATGTTGGGGCAGATCCTTAGCTGATAGGTTTGACCTTGGGCAAAAAACACAACTTAGGTTCTGCTCCGGTAGACGTTGTTGTCAAGAAAAGTCTGTCTGTCAGCAGGTTTTGAATGGGGCTTTTAATCCCTCTTTCATTTTATTCTATAAAATGGTGATATTTACCCACTTTATAGAGATGTGAGGCTTAATTGTTTGATAAAATGTGCTATATAGTCTGATCATTTCTGATTACTTTTTACAAACAGTTGTTTAGGTCCACTATTTTTTTTTTAAGTTAGAGTAGAAAAAACAAGGGGTGAGAAGTTATTCAACAGACTAAAACTTCAGTTTTGCAGAATTTCTCACTTGAATATTTTTCATGTGATTTTTTTTTCCCCCCCCTCACTGGCTCAGGGAACTTAACAAGCAGTATTACAGTCAAATATATATCTTAACATTTCAAGAGAGAGCTCGTCAGCTTGTTTAAATCAGCATTGTTCCATTAAACTCAATGGAAAGACATTCTGATTTATACTACCTGAGAATATGGCCCTAAATCATATATACTGTACCTGTTTTGAAATCTGCTAAACTAAACAGCGAGTGCTAGAAGAACTGTTAACTTAAGCTTCATGTTTGCTCCCCCTTCCAAAGGTGTGGGATTTTTTTTTTTTTTTTTTTTTTTGTAGACTCAGGATGGGTGGTCAATGGGAACAGAACTCCTACAGGAGCCATGTTGTTGTGGATGAGGGAGTAGCCCAGGCAACTGTTCAGAGGCAGTGAGCTTTTGCACGTATGATCTTGGCTTCTGAAGACATCTTGAGATCCATGTTGCTCTTGGAATAATACTGCTTTAGGATCTTAAAATGCCTGCCAATTCAATAAAAGGCCAACTCTCTCCTTCACTAATGGAACCAATAAGAGGAAACTACAAATTTCGACTCATGGATACCTGTATACCCTACAAGTTTGTGGCTTTTCCTGAATAGGAAAGTATCTTTAAAAGTTTTTCTTGTTTGCTCCCCAATTAAGCTATATTTCTACTATTTTAAACTTCAGAACTAGCTCTGCCTCATCAAAGCCTCACAGATTGTAAGGCCTGAAGGGAACACTGTGATCATCTAGTCTGACCTCCTGAATAGCAGAGGCCACAGAATTGCCCTAGAATAATTCCTTGAGCAGAGCTTTTAGAAAAACATCCAATATTGATTTAAGAATCATCAGTGATGGAGAATCCATGGCAACCCTTGGGAAATCATTCCAATGGTTAATTACTCTCACCACTATTTTTTTTTTTTGCCTTATTTGCAATCTGAATTTATCTAGCTTCAACGTCCAGCCATTGGATCTTGTTATACGTTTCTCTGCTCGATTGAAGAACCCATTATTAAATATTTGTTCCCAATGTAGATACTTAAAGACTGTAATCAAGTCTCCCCTTAACCTTCTCTTTTAAGCTAAATAAATTAAGCTCCTTGAGTCTATCCCTATAAAGCATGTCTTCTAATCCTTTAATAATTTTCGTGGCTCTTCTCTGAACCCTCTCCAATTTATCAATATTCTTCTTGAACTGCGGACACCAGAACTGGATGCAGTATTCCAGCAGCAGTCGAACCAATGCCAAATACAGAGGTAAAATAACTGCTCTACCCCTGCTCAGGATTCCCCAATTTACGCATCCCAGGATCTCTTTAGCTCTCTTGGCTGCAGCATCACACTGGGAGCTCATGTTCAGCTGACTATCCGCCCCAATTCCCAAATCTTTTCAGGGTCATTGGTTCCAGGACAGAGTCCCCCATCGTGTAAGTAGGGTCTCAGTTGTCATAATTAGGATTGCATTTATGATTTATTGTTTTTGATTAAGTAGTGAGTAATTGCCACATGCTTTTATAATAATCTTGATGTGAACTTTTATGTGTCTTTGTGGGATATGCTGTTTACATGCTCTCTGAACACAACGAAGAACAGTAAATAAAAAAAAAATTACATTGCTTTTATTTTCATAAAAATTCCACCAAAACCACAAATGGGACATTTTAAAAGGAACATTTTTATTACAGTTTGATTTGGTTTTCTTCGGTTCTTTTCTGTTTTCGAATGTTGTGTGACCCTTGGGAAATGGTATTGCAGCAGTATAGCTATACATCATTGAAATGCTAAATGGTAGAGTTTGCTTTGTGTGTGTATCCATAGCTATATATTTCTTTGTCTCTGTTTCTAGTTGGACTGATCCAGCGGTTTCTGGTACTTCAGATTTATGTGCCATTGGGACAAGACTTCTCTACTGAATTGCTGTAAGAGATGCAGAACTTCATAGCATATTTTATGTATAGTAGACACTTGATCAGGTGAACCAATACCAACAGCCATTAATTGTGTGTGGCGGATTTCGTGTCAAAGAGCGGTGATTTATGATATCAACATGAAGTAATTAAGCTAATTTGAACATTATTTGTCAGACACCTCTATTTTCTGACCTTTCTCTGAGAATAGAAAGTAAATTCTATTTAACAAAACTTAAAATAATTATTGTGACAATATGCAGACTAAACTAGATACAGCTAGGTAGAAAAGATGGGTGCTTGAAAGTCCTCTTAAACTGCAGAAGAGAATCAAAACTGGTGTGTATTAAATATTTAGGTCTCCTTTGGCAGGGAAAAAACTAAATACTGCTTAGTTTAAGAACATTTGGGAGAACCCAGTCAATTTAATTATTTTTGTACCTAAAGGAGAAAAGAGTGAAGGTCATTGTTTAGCTCTCCATTTAGTAAGATCAGTACATTACTAATATAACATATTGGTTCTTTTGGATGACACTTAAAACCTTCCAGGGTTGCCTGTTGAATTGTTGGTAGTGAAGCTAGATGGTGAAATTTACAGATTCACTGAAGTAAAAAGATTCTGCCTCAAGCCAAAAACAGAGTGATTGTTCATTTTCTTGTCAGTAAACTGATTATTTGCCTAGCAAATGGTGAAGGGGAAAAAATGAGTTTCTCTTAATGCTGCTTCTCTCAACTCATAGTGTAGCTCTCCTGCTAATCCATTGATTGAGAGATCACATGCCTGATTTAAATGGATGTTATGCCTGCTTACATCCAAGGCTAAATATGACATGTTGTATTTAGTGGATAATGTCCTGAAAATCCTAAATGTTTTTATTTTTGTCCGCCAGCCTGTTGCCAAGAACTACAATAAACCAAATGTTGTGTAGGACCAGGACCAAGACAAAAATGAATCTTTGTAATGTAGACTTGATTTGTAGCAGGACATGAGCTGTAATATCAGACTAATGCTATTGCCAGAGCTGTGCTTATGTTATCAAAGATGCTGGTGCACAAACAAACCTTTGTCTGCAACACAGGAAAAACATATTTACCAAATGGGAAAATACAACATTGCTATGTATCAGAGGGGTAGCCGTGTTAGTCTGGATCTGTGAAAAGCAACAGAGTGTCCTGTGGCCCCTTATAGACTAACAGATGTATTGGAGCATAAGCTTTCGTGGGTGAATACCCACTTCATCAGACGCATAGGTCTGTATGCCCCAGTTAATTCTGTGGTACAAAGTTCAGGAGACCAGGAAAATTAAATTAAATATGTGATCCAATAGTTGGAGGGCTAGCCAGTATGTTAGTGGGTCCAAGTTAAGAGCATATTTAGGCTTTCCCAGTCAAATGCCTCATATTCTGTTTTCAAAAATATAAACTTCCCGAGCTACGGAAGAACAGAGTCAGTCTCTCTGTTTCCCCTGTGATTGCTCAGTATGCAATTTTCAAACAACTTGGAGAAATAAATCCTATTCTCTTCAAACTTCAGTGATAAATAAAGCCTTTGTGTTCACATGCCAAGTTTGAGAGTTGGGCCAAAAAGTGCGGTTAGAATTATTCTTTAAAGGCAAAAGTGGATTTTTTCAGTTTTACCTTAATTCAAAAGTGATTTACAGGAGTTTCCTCAAACTTTCAAAAATATTCATACTGACGATACACCAACTATGGAAAGTTTCAACCTAAAAAGTTAAGTTTTCAGTAAATTGTGAGTGTTTTAACGGAAGCTATTTTGCAGACTTAAATACAGTAGTCATTAGTTAGCAGACTTTGTAATATAACAAGTAGTGGAATGATAATGGGATACACTGGACATTTCAGCATACGTGGAAAAAATGTGCAGCACCTCAGCATAAGTTTAAACATTACTTTGCTAGTCTGGAATAAAGTGAGCAATGGTCTGTTTCCCGGACTACAAGGAGACTCATCATTTTCTAGCCTCCTGTGATTAGTGCCTTCTTTACCATTCTGATTTCCAATACTTTAACATCTAAAAAGGAGGGGATTTACTTTCATCCTACCATCCACATGTTTATATATTATTTTTCCCCCTTTTCTTTCAAAAGTGCTTCACATTCCATACAGTTTTCTTCTCCTATTTAAAGGACTTGATTTCCTCTCTCTTTGTTCCTACTTTCCCATTTAAGCTGAAATATTCTAGAGAATTTGTTTTCTTTCCTGTTGGTCGTCTAATCAACTCAGGAAATATTATGACTAATCACCACCACGTAGGGGAGGATCACAACCCATCTAGGGTGAAGAAAGGGAGCTTCCTGTTCTACAATTCCTTTAAAAATTAGAGCACAGCAGAGTTGGAATTCAAAATGCCTAACAAGGCATTTAGCTGAATTCCACCCCCTCCAATGAAATAGTAGTGATTAAAAGCACTTCACAGCACTTTAATTTCTATTGCTTTTACTTCGCGTAGATGGAAGACTATTTTAGAGCTGTGTGTGGTATGCCCATGCTGAGGAAGCAGGTGAATACACTTTGCTCTAATCCTCTTGTCCTGTGCTCATTAGAGGGAAATACCTAACCACTGTATAAAAACAGATAATAGTGGTCTAAAGGCAATTTCAATTTGTTAAAGTTTCAAACGACAAAATTAAAATTAACACAATTTTATTAAAAATGCTCAAGACAGGCAATCTTTTGTGCAGTGGGCTAAATAATGCAGTGCAAACCAAAAAAGTTTCTTACGATTTGTTCTTTTATTTTTAACCTTGAAAGAGAGAGCAAAGCAAGGCAGAAAGGACTGAAGAACAATTATAAAGAAAGAACAGGCACTAAGACAGTAAGGAAGCAATTGAAATAAGACAAAAAGTATACACAATAGAGAAAAAACAGGAAGAAAGGAAATGGAGCTATTAAGCTTGAAATCCTATTTTTACAATATTTGACACACATTCTGGTACTTCCTCTCACAAATACTACTTATACTGTACCTGTGCTATGGAATTTTTATATATCTTCATTTTCCTCTCTTCTACAAACACTACATTCACATACAATTAAGTGGTCAACTCCCTCATTAGGGAAAAAAAAAAAATCGGTGGGATTTTCCATGCTCCAGGCCTTGAGTGAAACTAGTGGCAGAAGGTTGTTAAAAGTTAATGGTACTGCCTGTAGCCTCCATTTTCCTGGCAGAGCAAGGTTATTCAATTTTGATAACGCTTAATGGCCTTCTCATTCAGACACCTAGGCACTAACTCTATTCCCCTTCCCCCCCCTTTAATGTGAGAGGGTTTATACCAGGGGTAG
Source organism: Trachemys scripta elegans (assembly GCF_013100865.1). Classification (NCBI taxonomy): domain Eukaryota; kingdom Metazoa; phylum Chordata; order Testudines; family Emydidae; genus Trachemys; species Trachemys scripta. Next base: position 2,254,417 of record NC_048304.1, on the reverse strand, counting down.
GCAACCTATGGCACATGTGCCAAAGGCAGCACGCGAGCTGATTTTCAGTGGCACTCACACTGCCCAGGTCCTGGCCACAGCTCCGGGGGCCTCTGCAATTTAATTTTAAATGATGTTTCTCAAACATTTTTAAAACCTTCTTTACTTTACATACAACAATAGTTTAGTTATATATTATAGACTTATAGAACGAGACCTTCTAAAAACATTAAAATGTATTATTGGCACGCGAAACCTTAAATTAGAGTGAATAAATGAAAACTCGGCACACCATTTCTGAAAGGTTGCCGACCCCTGGTTTATACAATCTGACAGTTACAGTGTAGCACATAATCAAGCTGAGACTCAAAATGGAGGCTTCTCACAAAATCGTACTGGGAACACTGACATACTGCTCAAACTCTCATAATTATTACTTATATTGCAGTAGCAGCCAGAAGCACCAGTCAGAATCAGGCTTTATTGGGGAAAAAACCCTACAGAAGTAGACACAGTCCATATATTGAAGACCTCAGTCAGAGAAGACAAGTGACATACATAGAGTGGAGGGAGAGGGAAATGCCAAAATCTCCCATTTGTTGCACTTTATAGCTCTGTCTTTTTAAAGAAAAGAAAGAGCTTCCCATTGCATGCAAGTTTTAACGTCTAAATCAACCCTTTGGTTACACGCCTGAAATAGATATAATTGTTAGTTCCTGGCAATTGTCCTAAGCATTTGCCTTTTTCTCTTGGACTGCATTAGTGATCTTTCATTTAAATATATTTAATACTTCACTTTTAAAATGCTGTTCTATATAGCTATGTTTGAGACAACCACAAGTATGTACAATGCAGATTTTAGTTAAGTGTTAGTCACATTGCAGTTACCAGTGATCAAGAGCAGCTTCTGTCTCTTCAAAAACAGAGGCATCATACACTTTCCCCAAGGTTAAATGCCAATAGTTTATAACTATGGCATTAAAATGGCTATTGAAGGAATGGCTGTTCGAAAACACACTTGATGTGTTAAAATGCCCTAGCAGATTTCCAGTGAACTTTGACATGACATAAAAACAAATTTAGTCAATTTTACATGATAGAAATGGCATGTTCATTTTATTCTTTTTAGCATTAAAGTTTCTGCAGTACCCGGTATATTCAGTGTTTAGTTTAATCTGTAAATGAACTAAGCTGTGTGATCATGAGCGACTTCAATTTGAGCGACATATACTGGAGGTCTCGTGCTGCCAGTATTAAAACATCCTTGGAATGTCTAAATATTATAGATGAAAATTTGTTAACTCAAGAAGTATTGCTGCTAACCTGGGGGGGATTCTGTATTAGACCTACTCTTGACATATAAAGAGGAACTGATCACAGAACTAAAAATTAATGGTAGCGTAGGTGTAAGTAATCATGACTTGATCACATTCATAATGTGCAAACGGGATGAAGTCCAGACCAGTAATAGATATACTTGAGGTTTTAAAAGGGCCAGTTTCACAAAGCTGAAAAGAATAATGAGCCAAACCAGCTGGAGGAAGAATTTAATCAGAAAAATATGAATAATTGGGAATTGTTTAAGAACACTTCTAGATGCTCAAAAAGTCACAGACCCACAATCCCAGAAGAAAGCCGTATTGGTTAAATATATGAAACATAAAAATTTCTGATCAATGGTTTAGTTTTGATGAACTTAGAAGAGGACAAGAATCAGGCTTATGATGGAAAGCTAATCATTACTTAAAGCTGGGGAATAGTTACAATATTTCCATCATAAAACTTAAGTAGCTCAACCCCTTCTGAGGGCCAGGGGTTAGGGCAGATGGGGGGGAGAGGAGGAAAAGAATCATCATACGTTCAGGAAACTATGTACAATGGAAAAAAATAATTTCTGGGGTAACTCCATTGACTTTAATGAAATTAGACCAGAGATTATTTTGAAGAATTATAATTAAAAAAAAAATGCAAAGAAAGAACAATTGTATATTTTCCAGTAGAGCTGGGGTGAGTGGGCATCAAAAAAGCATTGCGGTCGATTCTGTCCCTCTGGCAAAGGAGGGGTACAACTTACACATCCCAGGACTGGGGGTTGCTTTGTTATTTTGGGAATTCTGGGAGGAAGCATTGCTGCCTTTCTCCAAGGTTCTTCCAGGAGAGATACTGTGGATAGGACTCCAGGGCATTTTCTTGGGCACCCTGGCCAGGATGCCAATTCTTCCCAGCAGAAAAGAGCTTATCTTCCCAGCAGACTTTCCACCACTGGTGCCTCTGCACTTTGAACTGCTCCAGCAGAAGGTGGTAAAACCCAGGGCTGAAATAAACCAGCAATCTTCCTTTGGCCTTGACAAATGCAATCTTGCACCACTTGTATCCATTCAGAATGCTGCTGCAAAGATCATTTTTCTAGCCTGTCACCCCTCTTTTTGAATCCCTCCCCTGGCTCGCCAATCTCAATTACATCAAACATAAGTTGATTATTTTCACTTTCAAGGTCCTTTATAACCTGTTCCCTCCCTACCCATCTCTCATTTGCTATCATAGAATATGAGGGTTGGAAGGGACCTCAGGAGGTCATCTAGTCCAACCCCCTGCTCAAAGTAGGACCAATTCCAAACTAAATCATCCCAGCCAGGGCTTTGTCAAGCCTGACCTTAAAAACATCTAAGGAAGGAGATTCCATCACCTCCCTAGGTAACCCATTCCAGTACTTCACCACCCTCTTAGTGAAAAAGCTTTTCCTAATATCCAACCTAAACCTCCCCCACTGCAACTTGAGACCATTACTCCTTGTTCTGCTACCACTGAGAACAGTCTCGATCCATCCTCTTTGGAATCCTCTTTCAGGTAGTTGAAAGCTGCTATCAAATCCCCCCTCACTCTTCTCTTCTGCAGACTGAACAAGCCCAGTTCCCTCAGCCTCTCCTCGTAAGTCTTGTGCTCCAGTCCCCTAATCACTTTTGTTGCTCTCTGCTGGACTCTTTCCAATTTTTCCACATCCTTCTTGTAGTGTGGGGCCCAAAACTGGACACAGTACTCCAGATGAGGCGTCACCAATGCCGAATAGAGGGGAATGATCACGTCCCTCGATCTGCTGGCAATGCTCCTACTTATACAGCCCAAAATGCCGTTAGCCTTCTTGGCAACAAGGGTACACTAACTCATATCCAGCTTCTCATCCACTGTAACCCCTAGGCCCTTTTTTTGCAGAACTGCTGCCTACCCACTCGGTCCCTAGTCTATAGCAGTGCATTGGATTCTTCCGTCCCAAGTGCAGGACTCTGCACTTTTCCTTGCTGAACCTCATCAGATATCTTTTGGCCCAATCCTCTAATTTGTCTAGGTCCCTCTGTATCCTATCCCTACCCTCCAGCGTATCTACCACTCCTCCCAGTTTAGTGTCATCTGCAAATTTGCTGATCCACACCATCCTCCAGATCATTAATGAAGATATTGAATAAAACCGGCCCCAGGACCGACCCTATCAAAATGTCCCACCTCCGATCGGCCCATGAAGTCAACCTCCACCACACACTTGTTAAATTTTCAAACAAACACCTTTGTGCTTTCTCCCCTGCTCCCCTCATGGTTGAGAGGCGCTTCCCATAAACATGTACCTGTCAACAGTCAAATCCCTCCTTAAAATTCTCCTTTGTCATGATAGCTTCCAAAAAACCCGCCCAAAAACAAAGCTTTACAGGGGGTAGACTGGTGGTGTGCTAACACCACTGCCTATCATGCTGACCAATATTGCCTTCCCTGTCTGTCTATCAGTCTGTTATCTTCTACTTAGATTGTAAGCTCTTTGGGGACTTTTTGTTTTGTGATTCTACAGCATTCAGCACAATGGGGTCCTGGTCTCCTAGGCATTATGGTAATACCACCAGTGCAATAAGATGGTAGCACTAGACATATTAAATATCAGACAAATAATTTACTACAAGGAACAGAATTACCGTATTTTCCGGCGTATAAGACGACTGGGCGTATAAGACGACCCCCAACTTTTCCAGTTAAAATATAGAGTTTGGGATATACTCGCCGTATAAGACTACCCCTCTTCCAACGCACACCAAAAAAAAATTAAAAAAACATCAGATTTGATTTCAATATGGTAATTTTAATTCAAATGCTTATGACATGCAGGTACTTAGCAGGAAAACTGTCACTTATAAACATAAGGCTGTTTGTCATCAAACATGTAAACATAAAACAGTGCAAGTTGATTAAACTTTTCCTAATTCACTCTAAAGCTGAAAGGAAGGATAAGACAATAAACCCATGGGAGCTGCCATGCTATTTGTTTTCTAAGCTGTCAACCAAACTGGAACTGATGATGATAGGAGGAAGATAACAAACAAGAGAGAGAGAGCAAGTGCCGGGCAAGTCCCTGGCGAGTTAGCAACGCCCATCATAACTGCAAGCTACGGTATTTTTACAGGTTTTGCTGGCATGACAGTTTCCCTTTAAAAGCCTTCAAAATCCTCCTGTTCGTCATCTGATATCATAAGTACATCAATGACATCTTGTGATACATTTGTAAGGCAGTCATCGTATGGATCGAATTCCGTATCAGATGGTGTGGTCTCAGCTTCGGCTTCCTCTTCATCTTGCCACAAGTAGTCGTCCTCCATACCATCTAATGAATTTGATATGCCACACTTCTTGAAAGACTTGATTACTGTTTCTGCATCAATATCATTCCAGGCTTTTATGACAAACTTGCACAAAACATCCAACTGTGGAGCACGCATGTTTCCTCCTTTTGTGAATGACTTTTCGCCACTAACCATCCATTCATTCCACTGTTCTTGAATGCGATCTTTAAATGGCTTGTTTAGGCACACATCCAGTGGCTGTACCAACGATGTCAATCCTGCAGGAATAACTGCCGCATCTGTGTTTAGTCTTGCAAGCATTTGCTTGGTGCTGGGAGTTAAATGAGCCCTGAACATATCCCACACCAGTAGACTACATTTTTGAATAAGTCCATCTGGTCGCCTGCTCCATACATTATCAAGCCATAGCTTTACCCCTTCTTCATCCATCCAGCCTTTTTCATTCACATGAACAAAACAACCAACAGGGAACTTGAATTTCGGCATTGTTTTTCTTTTAAAAATAATCATTGGTCTCAGTTTGGCACCATCAGCTGTGCATCCTAGTACCACTGTAAAACTGGACTTCTCATGTCCTGTTGTTTTAATTAAAATTGTTTTTTCACCTTTTTGATGGACAGTTTTATTTCCAACCATATCAAAATTCATTGGAGTTTCATCCATATTTCCAATACTACTTAACGCATAGCCATGTTTAGTGCGCTGTTGTATTACGTATCGATGGAAACTATTTACTTTGCTATCAAGATCTGCAGGTAATTTTGGGGCAATTTTCATCTTTTGCCTCAGTACCATATTATGCCTTCCCATGAATCTAGTACACCAGGATACAGTGGCCTTAAATCTGTTGCTGTGATCTGGGTTAGATTTGGCCCACTGAAGTGCAAACAAATGTATTTTATTTCGTGTCACTACATAACCGTTTTGGCGATGCTCATTCACCATGTCTGCTACATGTTTTTCGAGTTCTGGCCAATGTGGAGTGCCTCTTCTTAATGCACACTTACCCCTTGGCATACTCTTTAATGCTTTTTCATTTGCTTTCCAGTCCCGAACCATCTTTTCTGTTACTCCATATTGTCTTGCAGCAGCGCAGTTATTATGTTCCATGGCAAAGTTTACAACTTTAAGTTTGAAACTGGCTTCATATTTCTTTCTTCTTGCTGGTGGAGCCATGATGGGGTTTTGACTGTTGGACATTTGTATACTGTACTGTATGTACTGGTGCTATACTGTATGAACAGGTACAGATACTGGTGCTGTACTGTATGTGGTACCCAGTATACAACAACCAGCCAATCACGGCAAGCGATGTATCTTACCGGCGATTGGCTGGTTGTTGTATACAAAGCCTGCTTGGATTGGTCAGCTCTCCCTGCCTGCCCAGCCCTCCCTGTCTCCAAGACTATCAGAGCGGTAGTGCAAACACGCCTCTTTCACCCGTCTGGCCCGCCCTTGTATCCTATTACCTCCTTCTCTGCCTCTCAGATCTCGCACATGCGCGCCTGCGCCGCTTCACTGCAGTCCTCAGGAGCGAGATCTGAGAGGCAGAGAAGGAGGTACGGTAATAGGATACAAGGGCGGGCCAGACGGGTGAAAGAGGCGTGTTTTTCTGGGCACAGCGCCGCTCTATCTCTTTTTTCCATACCCCGGGCGTCCCGGACGCCTGCAGCTTGCTCCGCCCTTCACTTACACCTTCCCGGTGAGGCGCCCCCTCACCTCGTCATCGGGCGGGGATGCGGCCGCGGCCGTTTTTGAGCTCCCCCCACCATATGCGGCGACCGCAGATTCTCCAGTCCGGCTCGGAAGTTTCAGCACCCACCCTATAAGACGACACCCGGCGTATAAGACGACCCCCGACTTTTGAGAAGATTTTCCTGGGTTAAAAAGTAGTCTTATACGCCAGAAAATACAGTACCTATTGTATGTGGGTTATATATGGCCATCCACCATCTTGACAAACGAAAGAAGATGTGACAAATTTTGGTCCGTCAGTGGTACTTAGCAATGGTATGGGAAAAGAACCTGATGTGCGAGCACAAACCTTCCCACAGTGGCTACAGGTCCACCCAAAAGATGGAAGTATATAGGAAAACAACCTGAGCCCTGAAATTTAGAATTTCAGAGCACAAATATAGAATGAGGAGAGAAGGGATTTAAAATTACCATTACATAACTACTTTTTTCTGGACAGACGGTTCCTACTTCCTCCTCTCTTTTTCTGTGGTAAAGACTCGTTTCCTAAATCAAGAAGAAGGGCAATAAAACAAACACCATGAAAAATGAAAGACATTTGAATGAATTGCAAACCAAGATCAGTCTTAATGACTAATGCCTGGGGTGACAAAAGAGAAATTTTCTAAAATGTTATATTTTTCTGCAGACTCTAGGCACTTATTCAGTAACTGAGCATGCCAATGAGGTAACATAATCAGCATTATTGACTTTGAGAACTTGTGGAAGCCAGTGGTGAATGAATCCCCAGTTTGGGGAAAATCCCAGACAGAGAGCATGTGGCCTGCTTTTGTCTGAGCTAGGATGTTGATAGGCCTATTGGGGGGAGGATAGCTCAGTGGTTTGAGCAGTGGCCTGCTAAACTCAGGGTTGTGAGTTCAATCCTTGAGGGGGCCATTTAGTGGTCTGGGGCAAAATCAGTACTTGGTCCTGCTAGTGAAGGCAGGTGGCTGGACTTGATGACCTTTCAGGGTCCCTTCCAGTTCTAGGAGATAGGAGATCTCCATATATTATTATATTGCTAAATGAGCCTTAAATGGGGAGGTGGAAATGTTTTGCAGAATAAAGAGACATAGTCACCACATTGAAGAACGTACATGCTGTCATCACCATCTTAGTTAAGCCAACAAGAGGTCCAGCACACAGTGGGTGCCTGGTGGAGGAAGTAGCAAAAAAGCAACCAGCAGCATGTTAAGATGGCTCACCATTTGGAATTTTGTCTAACGCAGACAGGTATAGTCCTGATTTTTTTTTTTTTTCAGGTCCTAGTAGCCTGCACCCACTGGCATGACCTCGCATGTATGGTTCATGCAAGGTCACACCATGCAGAGGATGCCATTTCTGTATAAGACCCGGAACACCAATGAGCACAGACAGGATTATTTTTAACTAGAAAGCACCTGCCAGTGACTCTGCACCACTTTGCAATATTGTGAGACATACGGAGCATTTTGCCTTAGCATGTTCCTTCTAATTGTTAGCAGGCAACGTAAAAACCAAACAACCTCTTTTTAGTAGGGTATGTTACTATGTGCTGCATTTTCTAAAGAAACAGTGCAAGGGGGACAGTACAGCACATTAAGAAACAACTTTTCCCCTTTGTGCTGGTCCAGAGCTCCTCTTATTACCAGTTGTATTTTATGTTATGCTTCTCCAGGCATTCAGTAGTCCATCCATTCACCATAGACAACAAGATTTTCCCACTGAATAAGCAAGTTTTATGCCAATTGTCAAATAATATATTTTATTTACATTACAGGAAGCAAACAATTAAAACCCTTTGATTTATGTCAATTTTAAATTAACTTGTTTCAATTACCTGTATTTATTCAAATTTATTAAGCCAATTAAATAGCTGAAGCACCAAAGAACTACTCCATAGACTTACACTGCTTGAATTTATATACAGATATTTTGGGGTTAATATTACTTTTATGATATAAATACATACATTTCAGAGACCATTTCCACACATTGGTAATGGCAAAAATATCTGAATGAAGCTTTCAGGTCTTATAAACTAGCTTATGAGAAAATAAAAATTCTAAAGAAAAAAATAGATTACAAATGGATGAACCGCGAAGCAATGGCAAATCCTTTCACAATGCTATTTGCAGGCTATTGCTAGCATTATATTCATTTTGAAATTTTTATCAAATTCAGTTCACTAAATGACTAAAAGTATAACAGGACCACCCTGCCTACAACAATACTGCATACAATAAATGTCTAAAAATCAAGAATTAAATATTGGTCAGTAATAACTGAACGCAGTGAACTGCTGATGGCTGTTCACTGCTCTGTGTGAAGTGAGGTGGTGATCTAACTTTCTGGTCCCAGTAGATAGGTATCTACATCACAGAAGACTGTGAAATTATTACCTTGGTAGATGCCAAAGGTGGAATAGACTATGGGGAATGAGCTAGTCTGTCAGTCCTCTAAGTGATCCTTCCTGAACAGGTTTAACCAAAATGTCAGGAAAGGAAAGCAAATTTCTACTGTGCTACCAATGCAGTAGCTGTTCCATGAATAGAGCACATCAGTATCTGGAGCTAAGAGTCCAGCATCTTCCAAAAGCACTAAATATCACTTTAAAACAAAATTAAGACAAGGCTACCTGTATAAGATGATTTTTGATCAAGGGTGGTATAGATTTAATGTCTGACACGTCATATCCTTCCAGGTGATATTATCCTGTATAGCAGGCGTGGGGAACCTTTTTTCCACTGACCCACAGAAAAAATCAGTCGTGGGCCACACACAGCCCTGCGGGAGGGGCGGGGGCAGAGACTCGGGTGGGGCCAGACATGAGGGATGTGGGGAGGGGTTCCAACCTGAGGCAGGGGTCTGGGGTGGGGTCTGGGAGGGAGTTAGGGTGCAGGAGGGGGTTCCGACCTGGGACAGGAGGTTCGGGGTGGGGGTTCCGGCCGATCGGCACTTACCTCAGGTGGCTGACGGTCGACGGCACATTGGGGCTAAGGCAGGCTCCTTGCCTGCCCTGACTCCGCGCTGTTCCCAGAGGCAGCTGCCATGTCCAGCCCCTAGGCAGAGGGGCCAGCAGGCTCTGCGTGGTGCGCACTGCGTACGCCTTCAGGTGCCGCCCCCTCCGCTACTATTGGCCACAGTTCCCTGCTAAGGGAAGCTACGGAGCCGGCGCTGAGTTCAGGGGCAGCGTGCGGAGCTTCCCTGATCGCCCCTGCTCCTAGGGGCTGCAGGGACATGCTGGTTGCTTCCGGGAGCTGTGCTGAGCCAACCTGACTTTTAACGGCCTGGCACCTTAGCTTCACCCCATAGAGGGGTGAGCTGGCACTCGCAGCTCCAGCCCCACGGAGGGGATGCCAAGGCTTGAGGCTTCCGGCCTCCGGTGTGGAGACTTGCCACGGGCCGGATGAAATCATGCAGCAGGCCGGATCCAGCCCACAGGCTGTAGGTTCCCCACCCCATATTCATGGAGATGGACTTGATAAACTAGTAGATCTTTCCAAACTCATTTTCACTATTAAGCATTTTATAGCATTTCATGTGTTCAAGTGTATCATACAACTATTAGTCATAATACCACCCCAGCAAGGTAGGCCGGTAAATATTATTATTCCCATAATACAGATTGAAGAATTGAGATTTTAAAATAAAATTAAGAAAATGCTACTGAGATGGAAAAGTGAAGTGACTTGCCCTCGTCATGTTGCCTTTCTACTAGGAGTGTGTTATGCATTTTCGCACATGAACAGGTTTACTTATTTGTTGTAGAACTTATCAATTATAATATGATTTGCCATTTTCACAGCTTACATGAAAACTGACATGTAAAATAAAATCATCTGTTATAAATTGTGACAAATGACTGGCATCATAGCTAGTACTTCAAAAAGAATGAATGTGTGTACACTTGGTCAGACTCCAAGCAGCAGAAGTACTCGCACCTGCACATGCCCCATATTTTGGAGCATTTACCAAGAATGCCAGTGCAAGCCAGATGCTGTTTTCTTTCCTACCCAAATATTTTCCAAACATTGAGCTACTTTTGTTATTTCAAAAAGGTAGCAAAATTTCTAAAAATGAGTGTTAAGCAATTGGCTACTATATTTACAGCAGATGGCTATACCCAGTATTACTAACAGCCTTGCTATTATTTGCTTCAAAAAGGATGCATAAATTACACGCTCTGATGCTTTAGTTCTAATTTTTTTTACTATGTTTAGGGATTTAAAAAAAAGTGTAATCAATTTAAATATTTGCCAGCCAGACCAATACGTTGACTCCTAATATGACAAATGTTAACTCAGTATCCTCCACCTCGTGCCACCATACAAAATATCAGCCTATATTTCCAATGAAATTGCTTTAAAACAGATAGGACAGCTAATTTAAACAGTTGTTTGCACATTCAGTATTTATGACAGGAATCTCGCATGACTGGCTGGTAGCAGCGAGTTAGAAGGTTTAGCTCAGCTGCTGCCACGAGTGATGGATGGCCCTGAAGAATTTCTTGTTTGTGATCAGATCAATCACAGAACAGAATGCGAAAAATGGGATCAGCCTCAAACTAGATTCATAACATTTCCATCTGTATGCAAAAATGGGACAGAAAGAAATGTACCATACAGTACAGCTATTAAAAATTCACAAAGAACTTTTTACATAAAGCATATTTGAAGGTAAGATAGTTGATATGTCTTGACTTTTCACGTAGTGCTATCCAAAGATTCAGATGTAAGAAGCATCCTGTGACTCAAAATGTCTTTATTTTTGTATACACCGCTACCTCGATATAACGCCACCCGATATAACACGAATTCGGATATAACACGGTAAAGCGGTGCTCCAGGGGGGTGGGTTTGTGCACTCCGGTGGATAAAAGCAAGTTCAGTATAACGCGGTTTCACCTATAATGCGGTAAGATTTTTTGGCTCCCAAGGACAGCGTTATATCGAGGTAGAGGTGTATATTTGATAAAACCAGAGGAACTATGTGAACTCAGGTCTGGAGTTTTAACTCCAGAGTTTATCTTTGATGGCATATAAGAAATGTGCGGTCAAATGTTGCTGACTACTTAGTGTATAGAAGAACCACCAGATTATATGAAGTTTAAACTGTCCATAGCCTGTGGACAATTACAAATTAATGGCTTAAAAAAATTTGGAAAGTAGTTGTAATACTTAACTACTTCAAAAGGATGGTGCACAGGGTGCCAGAATACAGGGGCAGAGTTAAGGTTGTGTGTTGAATCGGATTTCCAGACTTTCAAGCATCTGTTTTGTTTTTTAAAAAAACTTTAGCTTAGAATTTTCTGGCTTTTAAACACTTTAGAGCTAGAATATTCTAAGGCAGGAGTACGCAACGTATGGCACGCGTGCCGAAGGCGGCACACAAGCTGATTTTCAGTGGCACTCACACTGCCAGGGTCCTGGCCACCACTCTGGGAGGCTCTGCATTTTAATTTAATTTTAAATGAAGCTTCTTAAACATTTTTAAAACCTTATTTACTTTACATACAACAATAGTTTAGTTATATGTTATAGACTTATAGAAAGAGACCTTCTAAAAACGTTAAAATGTATTACTGGAACGCAAAACCTTAAATCAGAGTGAGTAAATGAAGACTCGGCACACCGCTTCTGAAAGATTGCCGACCCCTGTTCTAAGGTATTTTCTGAAATAATTGATAAGGTTTAATGAGGTTTTAATTGTCTAGGATTTACTTTAAACTTGAATTGTTTGCTATCATAATTAGTCTTGTAGTTCTGAGGATAGTGATATGATAAATTATTCATGCTTACTGTAAAGACACAGCATGTTTTCAGATATAATGCAACAAAAAATACGAATTTCATGTTTAGCCTTGTTGAGCTTAGAATGGCCTTGTAAAATTAGAAGCAGAAAACATGATAATTCCATCATTTACTTTTGACAGCATTGAAGATTTTAGATATAGGCTGAAGGTAAAAGTTCATTGAACAGATTTAGCTGGTGAGATCTATTTGAAATTCAAAAGCTGGTGGTTAACTTTTAATAGCGTGTAGCTTGCTCTTTCGATTTTGCGAAATAAGAATGATATGTGGAAACAACATTTTTTGAAGTAAATTAGGGACATTTATTTCTATAATTTATGAAAAAGATTAACTCGTTCATTCACAAGTATTGTACATAGAAAAAAATCTTACTGTTGCCCTAATGAAAGGGACAGCAGTACAAATCTGATAGTAATGTAGAAAACCGATATTCCAAATGAACACTTGCCGGTTGTCTTGCTTGGCAGGTATGTGAGGATTAATGCAATTTATTATGGAATTAATAGTAATAGGCACAGTCGCAGCTGAAAAATGAGCCTCTGTTGTGATTAGTATGTAGTCTTAAAGAAGATGAACACTTTTTTCCTCCTACTCAGAATTAATTCTGTAGCTTCCCTTTGGAGATAGATGCCTTTAATTCTTGGCATTTGATCACATTCACTCTTCCCTTGTCTGGGAATATGTTCAAATGTTGCATTTTTATGAGGTGTTCTTAAATTAAGAATCATCTGGTTCTTTCAGTTCTGTTGTATAAAACGTTAAGCAAAACCTGTGGTATTACTGAAGGGTCTGAAAATCTTATTTCCTGGCTACAAAATAGATCTATGTGGATGAGACCTTTTCAGAGTGATGGGGAAGAGGCAGAAAGACTACTTTGTGCATCTCAACCTCTTAATTATCCTCCATAGAAACAGTATCTTCAGAGTAAAAGTGGTGGCTAAACATAATGACCCAATAGTCATTGCAGTAAGAGAAATACAGGGGGTACAGTTATAAGATTGGAAGGGTATAAAAGGAATATATTTTAAAAATAGAAGAGACAGGTTGAACTATGAGAGAAGTTGCATGTTAGTCTCCTCCTCTTTCCCTGTCATACAAAACTAGATACTAATGGACAGCATTATAAATCTACCTACCAGGAAACAAAAAAGCAAAAACATTGTCATTCAAGGTTAGTATAACGGAACCATCCTACACATTTCCTTCAGACTTTTAGCTTCCGTCATCCTGACAGCTCAAAGCCCATGCCAAAGTCATATTTTTCCTCTCCATGTTAACCCTGTCTTCCTTTTGAGTCATCCAAAGGAAAATAAGGAAAAGGTGGGAGAGGGGAGAAATCAAATAAAATATTTTACTCTAGAGATTTTTCTAACTAACCTCCTTTCTAGCAAAATTTTCTTTAACATATCTGAGGAGAGTGCCCTCTTAGAGGTGCCTTTCTCCAACTCTGTGTCCTTGTACACATCCAGACTTAGCCTTGGGTTATAAATGAAACCTCTGCTCTTCAGCACTATACAGTCTCTTTGGAAGTCAACAATTCCTACTTTTCTCCTCTAGCTACCTAAGGTAGGTGTTACCTCTCTGAGATACTTTTCCTCTGACAAGTCTAAGTGAGGCTGCTTCTCAGCAATAATTTATTTATTTCTTAAGTCCCCTTGGTCTAAGACCTCTTTAAGCCAGGGGGCTTTCCTGCCAGATTTCTCTTGCTCTCATGTCCCCTCCAAATGCAGGTGCATTTGGAGTAGATTACTGGATATATTAATCAGTCTTCGTTCCCTCAGGCTTCATTTATCAGCAAGTGTACTCTGCATGCTTCCTCTCCCTCTGTCCTCAATTTGAGTCCTTGTCGAGTTTCTAGAAGATATCCAAGAGGGAATATGAGTGGGGGTAAAACAGATACAAATATGGAATTGAGGCCTTCTGCTGTATTTGAATAATAAATGATTGGCTGAGCCCTAACTTCACTGGACATAGAAAGTCCTCCAAAGTCCAACGGATAGGCATTTAACAAAGCTGCTCTGAAAAGGCACTTGGTATCTCACTTTTTGGCCATTATTGGACAAGAAATGTCTCATTGGACAAGTCCTTGTTTTTCCCACAATTGTGAGGAAGGGCCTCAACTTTTCAGAGGGTTCAGACACATTTCTCATAGTTTGCCATGTAGAGTCTTCTGTCAAGCGCACAGTTCCAAGATTACTCTATCAACAGACACAATGATTTCCATACCAGGTATAACTGGGCTATACAGACTGAACTAACTTGCAGAATTATATTGGGCTGTTTGAGCCCTAAGTGGCTGTACTATTTAAATTTGTTCCAAGGGCCATTCAGAAGAGTTTGGAGAAACTATCCCCTAACGTGCCCATGGCAGTGGCCTGAAAGCAAGTTAAGTGTATTTTTGGAATCTGTAGAACATACTTCTTTAATGCAATGCAGTTTTTGAAAGCATATGGCTGGCAGCTAGGGCTCTGAGCTCTGCCACCAAAGTCTAGGATTTGTGACTTGGGTACTAAAACCCAAACTGAAGATTTAAGTCCAAATGTCCCTTTCTGCCACTCCAAGCAAATAAACTGTTTGAAGACATAATAACAGTCACTGACAAACACTATCTGCTCTCTCTTCTTCTGTAACGATGAAACTCACCTGGGTATTATACAGAGGGGTATCTCTATTGTCTTTCCTGTTTCCTGCTCTTCTTGTGTTTCTTCTTTCAGGACGCTTCTTCGGAGCTAGGAGTTCTCACTTCTCCAATAGAAGAAACTGTTTATATAGATGGGACTCTCCCAACCAGAAACGCCCCCTTTTCCCATCTGAAGTTCTACTGACCATACTCTTTTGTGATCTTCTTGGTCCTTTCGTCCTGTAGGAGTCTTACTGCAAGGGTTTTGGGGTTTTTTTGTTTTTGTATTTTTTTAATTTAAGAGTGGGGAAGAACTTTGGATGTTCTCTCTTGAGGTTTCACCCTGGGATTTCTCCTAGCTTGAGTTCCAGAGAGAATGGCCTAGCCTTTATTTCAAGGAACAGGGCCTGGAGTTTTATTTCTTGGTATTTCCAAATTCATAAGAGGGTTTTTCCTATATTGGATTTGCACTTCCCCAGTGTTGGTAGATGCAGACCCTTTTCTGAATAGAAAATGTAAGGTTCAGGTCTTTATTCCAGGTGCTGTATCTGCTCGGCAGACTGGAGAGATGCCTACCTGCATGCTTACATTTGCCCTTCCCACCAGTGTTTCCTCTATTGTACCTATGAAAAAGACATCAGCTTTGCTCACTTACCTTTAGAGTGTCCTCAGTTTAAGAATATTAGTGAGAACACAACTGCAAAGTAGCCATCATAAGGGGGCAGTTCAAGAAAGTTGATGATAAAATGCTTTAAAACTTCTCTCAATATGTACTTTACAACATTGTGAATGAAAGTTGCTAGGCAAATTGACTACTACCAGAAAGTATGTACTATATCATAAGTAATGTAGCCTATTCTAATCCATGCTGTCTGAATTGGTGCACTGATTATTGTCAAACATATTTTATTATATACTTAACAAAAATGGAGGCATGATAGTTTTGTTTAATATTATCATTTGTAAACCTAAGTTGCCTTTTCTTCCTAATTAACCACTAGCTAATAGATACTAATAGGCTTTGGGTCTTCCATTTTTCATTTTCAGTGCAGTCTGTTAAAAGCTTATGATACAAAACAAATGTGGGGAAAATGACCTACTAAGAGCTCTAGACTGTTGACATCAAGACTGGAAATAATTTCTCAAATGCACACTTACATCTACTCTGCCAAATGAAAATTTAAATAGCAAAATGTCAACACCTTGTGCCTTTTGTAACGTGTAATTTTTTTCACATTTTGGAAATTAGACTGCCTAACATTAAGGAATGTGTAATGCTGAAAACTAAAATCTACTTAAGTTTAAAACAGATTAAGTGTGACTCAGAAGAATCTCCTTTCTTGTATAAAAGATATATTTTTACTTGGTCCTCTGATTCCTAAAATCTTTTCAAAAGCTGCCACTGATGCCAAATTGTATCTGCAGATTTATGGCACAGACTAAGGACAAAATCCTTCCTCTGGGGACGTGCATGAGCAGATCTCCCTATTTTTCTAAAGATCACTGCAGAATAGAGTAACAGAAAATGGACCTCCTCTTGCCCATGTTACATTTTGTGGAATATCCTATAACATTTTGCAGTCATTTATGTTAAGGTGATATATTAAAGAGATTCATGACTGTCAATATAATTATATTACTATCTCAAATAAGATTACCACCTATGGAGAGAATTTTATTGTCTGCTGGAAGTGAGGCAAAGCGATTACTTAGTATTTAGAAAAAGACATTCCAAACAGAGAGGAAGGAAGGTAATGAGGACATTGGTGCTGAATAACCATCCTAAAACATTGGGGAAACTGATCATGTCTGCACAGCCAGATGGCCGAGAAGTGGGGAGTTGTCATCGCCAGCTACTATGATGATTTCTTTAAGTATCAATAAATGGATCAAACACCAACCTATCTTGCTAAGAACGTAGAATGGGAAAGGGTGAAGTAGAGCTCTGTGTAGCTCAAAAGCTTCTCTCTCTCTCTCTCACCAACAGAAGTTGATCAAATAAAAGATATTACCTCACACACCTAAATCAATCCCAAGGTATTAAAAACTAGTACTCCTCTTTCACTACCTTTTCCTAAAAGACAAGGAACATGCCTCACCATGTCTTGATCAGAAGGGCAGAGACTGAGAACAAGTTCTTACCATAAGATTTGTCACTGGCACAGTTGTGGTCAGACAGACACACATATACTTAGACTTCTGTAAGATATAAAATTAACTGGCTAACTGTACTTGTAAATGGGGAATCATCAGGGGGCAGGTTGTTTCCAGTGGAGTCCCACAAGGATCAATTCTTGGCCCTACATTATTGAACATTTTTATCAATGGCCTGGAAGAAAACATAAAATCATCAATGATCAAGTTTGAAGGGGACTGCAGCCAATGGGAGCTGTGGGGGCAGCAGCGTGCACAGCCTAGGAAGAGCAGGGATAGGTTGCTGCTTGTGGGGATCTGCCCGAGGTGAGCGCCCCCTGGATCTGGCATCCCAAGCCCTCTCCTGTGCCCCAAACCCCTGCTGCTCCCTCCCTCCCAGAGCCCGCATCGCTTCCCACATCCCAGCCCCGCTCCCCATCCCACACTCTAAACCCCTCGTGGCCGTTACTCCACCCAGGAGCAGCAGGGACATGTCGGCACTTCCGGGGAGCCACATAGGGAGGCGCCGGCCCCACACCAACCGGAGTATCAACTGGACTTTCTATGAAGATTAGAAATGCTGGTTTATAGAGCATCCAGTTGGTAAAGGGCTGGATAACAGAGCTTTTACTGTATACACTATTACCATTTTAAAGAAAACATTGCAGATTTTGGTTATTCCAGAAGCCAGATATTTCAAAGGATAATTTCATATGAATTTTAATTTTTTTTTCTTATATCATAGGGGTAGCCGTGTTAGTCTGGATCTGTAAAAAAGCAACAGAGAGTCCTGTGGCACCTTTAAGACTAACAGATGTATTGGAGCATAAGCTTTCGTGGGTGAATACCCACTTCGTCATGCGTATTATTCACCCACGAAAGCTTATGCTCCAATGCATCTGTTAGTCTTAAAGGTGCCACAGGACTCTCTGTTGCTTTTTATATTTTTTTCTTAAATTTATTCATGATAGGAGATGCTGCTTCTGAAATTTCAGCTAGCTGTCCTGAGGAAAATGGGTACATGTGACCGAGTACTCAGATACTACGGTGATGAGCATGGTATAAGAACCTATACAGAATAGCATAGGGGATATAGAAAAGAACCCTTCCAGTGACTGGTGGGGAAATAGCTAGATCCCTGAACTAGAAATTGTCACCGCTGCCTTTCCTATAGGGACTGTGGAGTAACTCTGTCATGAAGGAATGGGGCTTGGTTCACTTGCAGATGAGGGGAAAAGGTCAGCAAAGTGTTGAGGGTTTGTGACCATTTGCTCTGGGAGTTGAATGGAAATGTCAATGGACTTTCCATTACACAAATGTGTAGTGAGAAAGAGAAATAGTCTTCCTGACTAGTGATTTAAATCAAATCCACCCTGGTGCCCTGTTCTGTTCATTCTCTTGGAAATATCTGGCATTGGCCACTGTTGTGAGACAGGATACTGGGCTAGATGGACCATTGGTCTGACCCAGTATGGCCATTCTTATGTTCTACTCCCATGTGACCCTATCTGAGAATGCTGCCTGATCTGATGTGTCCGTGATACTGGCAGTCTCTTAGAAAACATAATTTGTATTCATTAGTGCTGGAGCTCAGATAGACTGTTACAGCTGTTGGTGTCTGTATCGTCATCAACAAAGATAGAGACAGATTTGCCAGGAGCATGTTTTGAATGGGAGTGTCATGAAGAAGTTGGAGTTGGGGTTGCTGGACAGTGAAGGGGACAGAGTGTGAACGGTAAAGTAACGCTTCCTGGCTGCCACAATCGTACAGAAGGTAGAGATCCTAGGAAAGGATGTTTGCAGTTTGTCTACCCTATTGGCAAGGTTAAAATGCCCTTTGTTTCTGTTTGTTCTCATATGTATATGTTGTTTTAGTTCCAAAACAATTTGCAAAAAATTACGATCATATCTGTTTCTCATTAGTTTGGTATGTAGGAGGAGGAAAAAGCATTCCAAAAAGGGCTTTTTAAGAAAACATAGCAAATTATAATTTGGAAATGAATAAATTTAATTTTGACATGTAATTAGACAAGTAATCATATTTTGCAATGGGTGAAAATTGTAATTGCATGCTTAAATAGCGGTCCATGCCCCTGGCCCACTCAGTTGTTTCTCATTTGGTCTCACAGTAATCTTTGCTACTGAGTGCCATCATGCCGAAAACTATTAAATGCAAAATGTGACTTATATACCCATATAGACAAGGCTAGAAGTAATAAGTGAGGTCCTTGGTTGTTTAGATAC
The DNA here is from genome assembly GCF_013100865.1 of Trachemys scripta elegans. Lineage (NCBI taxonomy): Eukaryota > Metazoa > Chordata > Testudines > Emydidae > Trachemys > Trachemys scripta. The sequence continues at coordinate 2,235,296 of NC_048304.1, read as the reverse complement.
ATAATTGTGAAGCACTTTATGTATCCTGAGTTTTCAAGTACTCCCAAAATATGTGTGATCATTGCCTTGTTCACATATTGAAAACATATTTTAAAAGCCCTGACAAATATTTACATGCCCAAAACTGCTCCTATTTCTTTGTTCCTTTTGTTCAATAAAAAATACATATATGAACAATATTCCAGTATCAACAGTACCAAAACCTTAATTTGAATAATTTTGCTGAACAATAAAGGAAACAGAAGAATGCAATCGACATACAGTTATGAACTCTTTTCAATGAAGGAATGAACAAGAATTCTTATTATATGTTTCCACTGCCACATCCTGCCTTGAAATGTCTGTAGCTCCCAATACAATATATTAAATATATTCAAGGATAGCTCAGTGGTTTGAGCATTGGCCTGTGAAATCCAGGGTTGTGAGTTCAATCCTTGTGGGGGCCATTTAGGGATCTGGGGCAAAATCAGTACTTGGTCCTCCTAGTGAAGGCAGGGGGCTGGACTTGATGACCTTTCAAGTCCCTTCCAGTTCTAGGAGATATAAATAAAATAAATTAACGGAGATATCCTAAGGTGCTAGTTAACCCCACTTAGGCTTTAGAGTCTAGACTAACAATCATCATTTACTAAAAGTACCAGTAATCCTTAAAGTAAAGTGCAAATGTACCTTGATTATGAAGTTAATGACATCTTAGCGCTTATTGCTAAACCTTGCTGTCTCTATAAAGTGTCCTTTTAAAAAAAAATCTAAATATCAAACTCTCGCTTATGATGGCCCATAATCCTAATCAGATGTAAGTAGATTGGGGGAGAAAATATATGTTCCCAATCTTTCTGCTCCAAAGTCCTCTCAGTGCCTCAAATATGCTTCTTTGGGGACATTCTCTTTGGGTCCTTAAGGGTTTCTGAAAAATGTATATATTATGTAGGGGTGAAAGTAAAATTTCTCTTTTACCTTCTTTACCAGAAGGGGCGGGAGCTCGGGTGGAAGGGGTGGGGTTGGGGGGGGGGGTCAGCATCCCCCAGCCAGCCCACCTGCGTCACCCCAGGCCCTTTTAAATCGCTGGCCCCAGGGTAGCTGTTCCTTTCCCCCCTCCCCGTCGGCAACCCGGGGGGGCAAAAGGGGCAGGGACATTAAAGTGCTGCCGTGCAGTGCTTTAAGCAGGGTCCTTTTGCCATGGCAGTGCTTTAACGTCCCTGCTCCTTTTACACGCCCCCCCTTCCCCCCCATCGGCAGCCCTGCCAGTAGGGACCCAGCAGGGTTGCCGACGGGGGGATGCAAAAGGAGCAGCGCTTTAAGCAGGGTTCTTTAAAGCATTGCTTAGGCAGCACTTTAAGGTCAGCAGTATGGGCCGGTACCGGCGGCCACTCTTTACCGGTACGCTGTACCAACCCGTACTGCCTTACTTTCACCCTGACATCATGAACATTACCATTCACGTACAGTCCAGTTGGGTAGAATGACGCACAAAAAAGCAATGACCCAAACTTGTTTCACATACTTGTTTTTGTTTATGCCAAATCACCACTGCTTCCAGACCAAGCCTGAGCGCTTGTCTATACACCGAGTTAGTGTATGGCAAGGCAGTGTGTGAATCTACAGTGCACTAACATCCTGTGTGGTCACTGCTCAGTTAAGCTCCATGTCAGCTTTGGAATAAGGGGCTTTGGAGGAAGGTGCTTCCCCCTCCAGGTTACTGATCCTCCGTGGATGCTCTTACAGCTCTTGGGTTATAGTTGGGGTGTGTTGGCCAGAGTGCACTGCACTCTGGCAGTTCACAGCTAGCACAACACCCACTTGGGGCCATTTAAAGTGAGCCTAAAATAGAGTAGACTTTATGGGGTGATAAAGGTAGTAAGCAGCCATTTTTCCAGCCTCCCTTCCTCCCCCACCACCCCAGGTCTTCTGCCAGGCACAGCTCAGCCCAACCCAAGGATCAAGGCCATGATATCTGTGTGTTGTCATATTCCTACCTAATAGTCACAAAACTACCCTAGAGATCTTTACATTGTAACCAAGAGAATTTCATCTTTGATGAAGTATATCCCAAAGCTCTTTGAGTTGAAATATAAAATGTTTTGCTTCTCCTTTGATAAGATCTATGCTGTTCATTTCAATGAGCTATAGAGGTAATTCTTTATAATGGACTTCTTTAGTTTGCTTGGTATGACTCATAATATCCCTTTGTCAGATTATGTTCTGATAATACCACAAAAGAAATTATCTTTTAACATGGACTCTCCAAGGGAAAAAATATTATTTATTATATAACCTTCGTTGGTGGTTCAGTTTAATGTAACATGGAAGGACGATTGAATGCTGTTTTTTAAAATTAATGTGCTGAAAATGAAACTTGAAGATGCAGTGTTAGTAAAAAAAAAAAAAAAGTAGTATGACTGTTTAAAGGACGAGTTTGTTAGCAATTCATAATAGAAAATAGCTCAGCAATTAGAACTGAAACACAACTTATGTGGGAGAAATATCACCATACTTATAGAAGTATTATATCACAAGTGTGAATTTAACCTTTTCTTTGTCTTTCAACTTGAAGGGACAGATTGTCTTGTGAAAAGATAATTTTACAGAGAGGAGAACAAAATGGAAGAGATAGCAGCCAATAAACAAAAGAGAAGAACCAACAAAATTAATTAGAATCATAAATAGTTTTGGAAGAGATGCACGTGCTGAACATTGCATACATTTATACTCATTACTGCATCTTGTCCGTACTGAACAAATTAAAAGCTATTTTGTGGAATTCTATTTTCCTAGATTATCTGACACAGATAGCCAGGCTTCAAAAAAGCAAATCACTATGCCATAAAATTGAATTTGGAAATATTTGCAACCCAAGAAAGGAGGCATTGAGCTGAGCACAAATCCTTTTCAAACTCACATTTAATAAACTGAAATGAGAGAGATGAATCTGAAGGTGATGGAGTTAGTTTTCCCAGAAACACCAAACCCACATTACTGTTGATCTATTCACAGTATTTTCATTTTATATTAATAGGTTTGTAGCATCAACCATAATCTTATGGTCTCAAGGCCTATGCCAGTGGTTAGTATCTGCCAAACCAAAATCAAATGTGTGTTCTCCATTATGTTTTGCCAAAGATCCATTGTTTGTATGGGTATTCATATGGCTACCATCACAGGAGTATTTGAGCGCCTGATTATTTATATGTTTAAAACATGCTGAAGGACTTTGGGGGATATTTGTTTTACTTAAAAAATACAAAGCAGAGGACTAATAGAACATATTGTTACAGTATTAAAAAATATATGCTTCCAGTTGCAGAAAATGAAACTACATAGTCATGTTCCTTCAGAAAGTTAGATTAGATCTCTCTAAAATCTGCTTGCTTATTATTCAAATGGGAGATAAGCTAGTAAAATGCTGTCAGAACGGTATAGCTGTCCGAACTATATTATCTTTAGGTTTTAAAAATATTAATAATTTGACCACTAAACCTGTTTTAACAGAAACATTTTCTGTGACTTGTTTACATTTGACAGATTTCTGAGATTGTCTCAGATTTAATGTAGTAATTAATTTTAATGAATTAATAGACCTCTTCCTCTCCAAATTCAGTGATTATGAAAACTGTCAGAGTATGTGCAGTAAAGCTGTCCTGATAGTTTCACAGGGCCACCATTTATCACTTTTTAATCTGTCCAGCCCCACTCCCCATTCTCCACTTGGTTCCTTTGCCTCTGGCAGCCTCCCCAAGCCCTCAGTAATACACCCAGTCCCTCTCGTATGTCTTTATGCCTTCCATAATCCTCCTGCCATAGTCTCTTCCTGAGACCAGCTGTTCAAAGTCCCCATACATTTTCCAAACAGTATAGCTTGGAGAGTTACAGCCTTGGTTCGTGCTATCAGCATGTTCTCAAAATGTGATTCAATTACAACTCATACATTCAGTGAAGAATTATTGCACGTAAGCAAGTACACTCTCTTCCCCCACTCTCATCCTGCATAAATAACCCTTACTCTAAACTTACATAGTATCGATGGCTCAGCACAGGTAGTAGAATTTGCCTTCAGGTAACCAGGTGGCTCTGTTCTCGAGGCAGTAAAGGCGGGGCACAAAAAAGGAAACCAGCGAGTAAAAGGAATTAAATAAGTATTTGGAGTTATTTATCAAAAGGCTTTACAATATACAAAGTTGTGAGAGTAGTGAGAACAACACCCTTATAGAAAATTACTCCTGTTTAGTAACTGTATCAGGGTCATGCTTTCAGGTCCTACCTTAAATTGATGTCATGGATTAAAAAGGCTTATAGGGAGGGTTCATGAATGCCCATTCCTTTTGATTTCATAGTTGCTTATATTCTCAAAGGGCTTCCATGTGTCAACTCCTTCTAGACACTCTGCTTTGTGGGACTTGATTCTTTCTGAGACTTTGCACCAATGCTGTTGTCTTTTTATGGATACTAATTTTTTTTTATTCCCTCAAGAATACATATGATATCCATGGAGGGGAGATCTCATGATGTAAAGAACAAGGTCCCTATTCGTAACTGGAGTTCACTAGATCTGTCACGTATCAGCTATCTTGAGTATTTTAGTTTGTAGAATTCTGATGGATTGTCAACACAATTAAATCTGTGATAGGGACAGAACTAAATGCTTTGGATTTTAGGTCTTCAAACAGCCAGTTAAATAATTTATTATGCAGCTTGTTGGGATATCAGGTTATATACAGTGCATAAAATAAGGCACTAAGTAAATATAAACTATTGCTGAATGAGAGAGTTGTGTCTGTGACTTTAGCAGGTCACTTCACCTTTCTATTCCTTGGCTTCTGTAAAATGAGGGTGATGCTACTAACCTACCTTTTTATAAAGCACGTTGTGATCTATGGATGATGAAAAGCTCATCTATGGGTTAAGTGCTGTTAAAATATTAAAACTAAACATTTGTATCCTCATACCAATAATTGTCAAGTTTTACTAGCTGGCTCTCTATCAGAGTACAGAACAAAAGTTTCAAAGTTTTAAATGAACAGTGAATTATATGGGAGTTCCTTTTTCACATTAGTGGAAGAAGATTTTGCTTTGATACCTATTAAGTTTCCAGGTTGAGTCATTTAAAAAGAGCGGAAACAGCTTCATATTTAGAACAAGTAAGTCTAATAAATGAAGCATCCCTTCAGCAGCCTAACATCAATTTTTTTTCCAAGTTCATTTTAAGCCTTGAAGTGAACATTAACAAATGGTTGTAAATTATTGTCTATACAGTAGCAAAGTGAATAGGTAATCTGAGTAGATGAGTTTGTCTATACTCGTGGGTAGCTGCTACCATTTACTCACATTCTCACTATAGTTGCCATTGTGAGGAAAATAGTCCATCAAAATTGAAGATATAAAATAGAATTGAAAATTGAATTGAAAAGTAATTTTACTTTCAAATGGTTTGCAAATGTAGATGTTAAGTGTGAAATGAATGTCGTTAATGACCATAGCTGGGAGAGTTATGCACCTGCTGATCACAGGAATATTATTATAAATGAGGTTGATTTTCTTGTTGACTACCTCATTTTTTCTCAACGTGGTCTCATTACTTTTCTATCGCATGTCTGACTCTTAAATATGAATACTCAAGCACAGACACAATAAAAACACATTAACTCTTATATGGCTTTTTTCATATGTCTCTGAGTACAAGGAGAGTAATGCAGATGTTTCTTGTCTTCATAGGTTAAACATAGGTTATGTTTTTGATAGCAAAAATAAAGGCTGTTTCACAGCACGTACCATACAAGTCATTTTGCAAATAAGATTCCTAAATTCTAATCTCTCAGTATCTGCATTGTCCCAAATAAGAGCTTCTTGATGGATGTGTTAACTGTTCAGACCTCTCAGTTTAGTTATAGCCTGCAAGAAGTACTGTAATGAAAGTATAAAAAGCTATACTAAATCTTAAATAACAATCCAGTTTGTTTCCCAAAATAAATTACTTTTACAGCATATTAAGCAATGCCTGTTTCTCCAAGTCTACCTCTGACTGTTCAAGTGTAGTCCCTGAACAGAATATAAATATGTATGTGCAGATTTACAATTTATTTCAAGAAAGAACAAATATTTCTTCTGGTGTAATTATAATCACATCTCAGTGTGTTACTGTTTATACCACAAATATGGTCATGGAAACCATCACATTTAACTCCAGCATTTTACGGCGGATGGTGTAAAATGGTGGTCATTATCCAAATGACTGTGCTTGCATTGCACATTTGGTTATCACTGAGTTACACCCGCAAATGCAACCCACCAGCTTCTTTATTGCTACAGTAACTAATATATTTCAGAGGGGAAAAGACTAAAAAAACAAATATGAATAAAGCAGGATAAATGATTACTTTTAAACATATGTTGCAAACAAATCTTTAAAGATGTGGGGTACTATTATGTTTTTATTGCCACTCGTTTGGAAAGGTATGCGTAACTTACTCATAGGCTCTCACTTTGATCCAGTCTGACTCACAGTGTTTTGCCATTGGCTTCATAGGGAGCAGTACTCTCCATTGGGAATTGGGCCGTTAACTTCAATGGGAGTAAGATTGGGCTCTGTTTAAGTCAGTGGTGCCCAAGCTTTTCCTGTTGCACCCCGCCCCCTTACCAATAATGGAATCTGTCTGTGCTCTCCTCCCCCTCCGCGCAGCCTCCTGCCCCCATTACTGGACAGTTTCCTCAGCAGAGGAGCTTAGGCTGAAGGCAGAGCTGTGGGAGGAGCTGGGGCTAGAGGCACTGCTGGCCTGGGGGTGGAGAGGTAATGAGGGCAGAGCTGGGCTGGGGATGTAGCAGGGGGCGGAGTGGAGCTGCAGCTGGGGCCAGAGCTGGGCTGACAGACCAGAGCTGCGTCCAGACCTTGGTGATGCTCCCTCCTGCCCACTATGGGGGCTGGCCCAAGCCCCGCCGCGTGCCTCCCCACAGTTTGGGGACCACTGGTTTAAGTAATGTGGACATTACAACTAGTGGCCTCTCAGATTAGTTGCTCAATTTTAGACACCAGCAACCTGATCTTATGGAAGCTATGCTTACATAGAAGTACCTCCAGCCAAACAAGAACAGCAAGGGTGTGAATTCTCCTTTCCCAGCCCATAAGTGTAGCTCCTTTCTCTGCCATGGTTGGGGTCCCTGAGGGCTGCTGCAGAGGGAGCAGCTGTTGAACTGTTGCTTCCCCTCTGTTTGGTTTCCTGGTGGGTGCTTAGGATAGAAGGCTGGAGAAAAAGCAGAGGGTGCTCAAGGGAAAAGCCGAGGAACAACAGAAGTTGTGGAAATTGGCCAAAAATTCCATCATTCTTGTAGTAAGCTGCCACTAATACTAGGGAACAAGGAAAGTAGCTAATGGGTGCTCTGAAGCCATTCCTTCACATACCCACTTCTGTCTGCAGCCACCAGCAGAACCCTCTGAGGTTCACATAGTTAGGAGATGTGTTGTGTTGAATCCATTTTGGTTGAAAATTTAAATTGCCCAAAGTGGGTGAAAGTCAAGTAATTTTAATGTGTAAACATGTTATGTAAAACTTACAGTTGAAAGCACAGAACAAAGTGAAAGAAAGGATGTGAACTGAGTTTTTTCAAACTAAAAACTTACGATTAGGGGTTTTCAAAGCTTCTGGTGAGGTTACAAAACTATTCTAGGAACAGAACAAAACTGTTCTAGGAAGAGAGAAGGTCAACAAATATGATTAGGTGTATGGAACAGCTTCCATATCAAGAGAGATTAAAAACACTGGGACTTTTCAGCTTGGGAAAGAGATGACTAAGAGGGGATATGACAGAGGTCTATAAAATTTTGACTGGTGCGGAGAAAGTGAATAAAGGAATGTTATTTACTCCTTCATATAATACAAGAGCTAGAGGTCACCCAATGAAATTAATATGCAGCGGGTTTAAAACAAACATAAGGAAGTACTTCTTCACGCAACACACTGTCGAACTGTGGAACTTGTTGCCAGGGGATGCCGTGAAAGCCAAAACTATAAGAAGGTTCAAATAAGAACTAGATAAGTTCATGGAGGATAGGTCCATCAGTGGCTATTAGCCAGGATGGTCAGGGATGCAACACCATATTCTGAGTGTTCCTAGCCTCTCTTTGCCGGAAGCTGGGAGAGTACGACAGGAGATGGATCACTCGATGATCCATCTGTTTTGTTCATTCCCTCTGAAGCATCTGGCATTTGCCACTGTAGAAAGACAGGATACTGGGGTAGATGGACCATTGGTCTGGCCTAGTATGGCTGTTCTCATGTTCTTAGACCATAACTATCTTAAGAGAAAAATAATTATCTATATATGAATCTTTGGAAACTTGTTTTGATTGGACAAGTCTGATGGGACAAGGATGTCACACCTTTAGTGGGAACCTTCTCAATGTTGCAGTGAGACTTCAGTATCCGTATCAACCCCAGTAGCACTATTATAACTACTATCATCATTGCATGGCGAGAGACAGGGGTTTGCCGTCACACTATTAGGCCTTCTCTTTACTGAACCCGAGAGATGGCCTGACCTGATGAGACAAGGCAGATTTATCTTCTACACTAGGGAAATTTTTCAAAATTTGCCCAGCATTCCTAACATTATGTTCAGGGTCACTATACAGATGATTTATCTTATTCCCCTCCCAATGTCTGAAGTACAGGCTGAGGTTCAGATGGCTCAAGGCTCTCGCAGTTCTGAGGGAGCTGATAAGTTTTAGTTTACCTTGGGAAGGTTGTCTTCACAACTAACAAAGAGCTACAAACTGTCTTCTTTTTTGTAAAATCAAAGCCTAAATTTTGCAGAACAGAAGGGAAAGACCTGACGTATGTGAGGGACAGTTTCTTGCCATTTGAAACTGTAACACTGCATTTAGATTTCACATTTACTAATTAGGTTTAAAAAGAAAAAAAAATCGAAACTCTAAACATTGATTGAAAGTTGACTGTGAAAATGAATTGTCATCTTCTTAGGGGGGCTGTACATTTCATGAAAATTATCAGTCTGGTAGAAATACACAAAGTTGTTTTAAAATAGCAAATGAATGAATCTTGATTTCCAGGTATAAAATATAGCCTTCAAGGTAACATCAGTTCTCAGTATAACCGTGTGGGACAGGTAGGGAGATATTAAGCCTGTTCTGTTACCCCTGAGACCTGAAGGAAGCAGAACATAAAAATGAGCCTCTTTATCAATTTTAAGCAAACCTAATCTTTGTGATCATGGCTGTGGTTTAAATCTATTACAGATGTTCAAATTCAGTCTCCTTGGTGTCACTGGGAGGTGACCTGAATAGTGAGCAATAAACTTATGTATTATAATTCAGGTTTAGAGATATGTGCTCAAGAAGTGAAACTGACAGACAATGTTTTGTGCTATCTTTAAGCCAACAAAGAGCCTATATAAAATGACAGGTGCATTTTTAGGAAAAGAAAGCCCATAATGTTTTTCTATTTAGTAGGTGACAGTGTGTCCCAAGATAACACAAGCTTAAGGGACCAAAATAAGCATGATTATTAGAGGCTAGTGGCTTCTGAGTTCACACAAATTGAATTCTTTCATAGGCTGAAGGGCTGTGGAAATCCAGCGAAGAGTGTAGAGCTCTGAAATAAAATTAGCATGTAAAGTGATTTTATATATGCGGGCTTGTAGCCACTAAGTTTGAATTTGGGAAAGAAATCCCATTACTTATCTTGTAAAAAAGGTAATTCTTAAATTCCCCATTTGCTATCCCTGATATAAAGGTTTTGCATATGAATAATAGTTTTCTGTGGTTGCCCAAAGATAGAGGTTATTGAATTGACTAAGATCCATTTCTTCCTCTCCTCCCCCCACCCCGACTTTCTCTTTACAGGGTAACTGATTTAGGAAACATTAAAAGAAGATTGTATTTATCAACGGTCCATAAGGAGTTATCAGTAACCCCTCTGCATGCAAAACTTCCTCTTTTTACGATCAAACGCAAAATAGTAGGTATCTTGGATATGTTACTTAAAGTATTGTTGAACAGAATATTTCTGTTTGTATCAGAAGTCTTCATATATAGAGCTTTACAGACCTGATAAAATCCTGTTGACTCAAGACACTTGAAAGAGAGCTTTGTCTAACCGAACAGGAGATATGCAATATCTGGTGCATGTGCCTGCGTTTGTGTAGATATTTGTATGTATATGTAGAACTGTTCTCTACTGGATGGTATCAGGAGGAGAAGAATCTGAGTTCTGTCTCCCTTACCACTATGAAGAGCTGAGTGATAATCAAAATCTGAGGAGGCTGTGGATCTGTTATAATTGGTGCCCTAGATCTAGTGTAAAAACTCTGCCTCTTCCTAGTCTCCCACAATCCATTTCTTTTTTTGTGCTTTTTCTCTACTCACAGATCTCTTCATCCACTCTCTCTGTCTTCTCCTAGCTACTGGCTATTGGTCCTATTCATGACCTTCTCTGCATATAAACCCACAACCTCCCCATCTCCTTACCACCCTTGACTCCCTTCTTGTCCTTTAGGCTCTGTTTTCTCTAACCTTGTTGCTGTCTGGTGCCCTCCCACCTGCTGTCCTTCCCTTCCGATACATTTGGAATTCCTGCTCTGTTTCCAAACTCACTACCATTCATGACCTATTGATCTCTCACAAGCTCCATCTCCTCAACATGGCTGAAACATATTGTTATCCTTTCTGATTCTGTTTCATTGGCAGCCCTCCTTTTCTCACTCACCCTCGCCTGAAGTTAACTTTATCACCTTCAGTGGAACTCTGAGTAAGCATTAACACCCACTTTGAAATGTCACTTGTTTTTACATAGAATTCTACACAGGTAGCCACAGGATATAAGACTAGTCATAAGCAAAAATATTTCATAGAGAATTCTAAAATTATTAAGGGGTTATTTTATTATCATTTAGTTGAAGGCAGTTATGTTAATTTGCACTTCTAACTTCCCTTAGTTTTTTGGCAAGAGCTGTTTTAAAAAAATTAATATGCACCAGGCCATACCACTGAAGTAGTCATTAATTCAAGATCCATTGAAATAAATTATTTTTCTTCAATACAATTTCAATTAGTTGGTCTTGGTGTCAGGCTAACACTAATGTGTCAAGACTAAAGTATGCATTAATGTACAGTAAATTAAATTCAATCAGAATATGAACTTCAATTACAAGGTTTCATTCAGATAATAAATCTTTCATCAGAGATCTGACTCAATAGTCTGATCAAATACAATGACAAAATGTTTTAATAACCTTAACCCCTGAATAGCCATTGTTTGTTAAAGAATAGGTCTAAACTCTGTGAGCATTGTGAGTACTTAACCATTTTTTAAAAAATCTGATGGTTAGCTGCCTTTTAATTGTGGCAGATGTTTAAAGAGGGGCGTGTTTGTTTTTAGTAATAAAAGGTTGCTTTTTTCCACAGCCAAGGTTGCATGACCTTTTTAAAAAATTTATATAGATGCTGATGATTAATACTGATATCTACTGTGTTCAAATGTAAACCCCAATATTTGTATTGAACTTTTAGTCCCTTAATCACACCTAGCTCTTCTATAGTAATTTTCATCTGTAGATCTCAAAACACATTGCAAAGGAGTAAGTATCATTGATCGCCATTTTACGGATGGGCAAACTAAGATACAGTGAAGTGACTTGCCCGAAGTCAAGCCAGTTGGCCAGTGGCAGAGCTGGGACTAGAAGCCAGGTCTCTCGAGTCCCAGTCCTGTACCCTGCACAGCTCTATCCAGTAGGCATTGTATTTTGTCATGTGTAATTCAGTGCTAGTTCCACAAACTTCTTCTTTTGTGTTGAAACCAGACGGAATGTGGCTTACATTCTCATACATAGGCTTCCTGTCCTGCCATTTTTACAAATGACTGCAGTTCTTCAGCAAGGTGACTGCTCCAGTACTAGACTTAGAAATGTCAATTATCATTAAAAATTGTGTTTTCATTAACTTGCACAGTTTATTCATAATACATATTTCTTACCTTTTGAACTTTCAGATTTAGGAGCAGAAAAATAATGGATGCAGTTTTCTTTTAAAGCTGCCTGGGATTAAATTTAATTTGTGCACTCAATTTTTCCCCCCAATATGTTTTACATTTGGCATGTAGATACCGGGTTTTTTATATATATTGGACCTTTTAAATTCTATTTTTCTGGGGAAATACTGATTTTTATTATATTCAACATGATATATGTTCAACTACTTATATGTCTATATTATACAAAAATCAACTTTATGCACAGATGTTAAGTTCTCTTTGAATAAAATTGAAACTGACAAAAGTGCAGGAGCTATTGGAGTAATATAAGAAAGACTAGTGCCATAATATAATACAGTTTTTGGCTGTATTTTTTTACTTAGAGGAAAAATAATCACCAAGGTCTTGTCTGTACTAAGAAATTGCATTGTATTTAAACACTATTTAACACTGGTTTTAACCATCGAGTTAGGTAACCTAATTCTGACCTTGACTTTGCAGAATGTAGACAAGAACAGGACAAATTCAGTATTGTGTCATAACTACCTGACATGATGCTGAACGTAACTTGTTCTTGTTAAAGTCGTGGGTGTCACTATGTTAGCTAACTAAATAGTTTAAGAAATTGTTTAAATATAGTACAGTTTCCTAATACAGACAGAGCACTAGTCACCGTGTACCACTGTTTTGGAGGATGTGAGGGGACAGCACCTGTTGCAATTCATGGGGGACTGTTGATATAAGAAGTTACCAAAAAGTTTTTAAGCACAGTCTATAAAAGTAGTTAAAAAGCTACAGTGAAATTAAGCAACCTTTAAAGTATTGAAAGTAGCCAAACTTTGTATCGAAACACTTGCAGTTAACAAATTTTTCTCATAATTTGCTTCTCCAGTTGAGTCTGCAAAAACATCTTTTGTGAGGATACCCTGGATAATTATGCTCATTTGAGCATGCAGTCACCAATTTTATATATGCAATTACTAGTTTGTATATATAAATGACTGTTGCATGTGTAACTACTGCAGTGGTAACAGATTATTTTTAAAATAGTGAAATATTATGCATAAAGAAAAACTGTCAGTGAGTCCAATCCCATACTGCAAGTTTAGTTACCAGAGAGCTAGACAGTCTTCAAATATGTTAAAGACTGTTGTTAAGAGGATCATGATCACTTGTTCTCTATGTCCACTGAAGGTAGGACAATTAGTGATGGGCTTAATCTGCAGCAAGGGAGATTTAAGATATTAAAAAAAAGCTTTCTAACTGTAAGGACAGTTAAGCACTGGAATGGGTTTCTAAGGGAGGTTGTGGAATGCCTGTCGTTTGAGGTTTTTAAGAATAGATTAGACAAACACCTGCAAGTTATAGTTTAGGTATAGTATAGCACCTCAGCACAGGGTTTGGACAAGATAATCTCTCAAGGTCCCTGACAGCCCTAAATTACTGTGGTTCTATAATTTTTACTACACTGCAATAGTTTATGTAAGGATTGCACTAAAAATGTTTTGCTTCTCTGTTCTAGTGGTGCAATTTGTGCATTGACTTGGTAGCATTCACCAGTGAAATATTCAAAGGAGCTGTTTTCCAGTCTTTGGATGGAATTATCATCTCAGCTAACTGTAAACTGAGAAAGATCTTCACTTTGAAATCAAAGCCTCAAGATACAGCTGAGGAAGATGGTGTGTTACAGATGATATTATGCTATGTCTGTCATTACTGTTCATATTGTAAAAACAAAAACTTCTTGACCACAATCTTTGAATTAATCATTTGAGAAATTATGTGATTTCATGAAAACTGAAGTGTGTTTAGGTCATACACATCTAGTCTTCTTGGACAATAGATGACATCAGGTAAATGTAGCTATGTCCATTTTATAGAGTGCCAGCTTCATTAATACTGTCCTGTGGGAAAGCTCTCCTCATTCGTTGCATGCATCCGACGAAGTGGGTATTCACCCACGAAAGCTCATGCTCCAATACGTCTGTTAGTCTATAAGGTGCCACAGGACTCTTTGCTGCTCTTTCGTTTAGAACACCTTTTTAATACTTTTCTGGAAAAACTCTGTGTGGAGGTATTTTATCACGTAGTTTGGAAGATAGCTTCTTGCTTAATTATCAGTGACTACTTCTGCTGAAAAAAGAGAGATGTCATTCCCCAAGGTGGCTTCTGGTGAGGATGAAAAACATGTAAATTAGCTGTACTCCAGCAGTTCCCCTAGCTTGGAGATTTAACAGCTGATGAAGGCTTTCTTCTTTAAACAATTCAAGGAAATGTTAGCTGGGAGACTGCAAGTCACTCTCCTACTACCTGATGATCTTAAGGTGCATTAAACAGAAAGGTTTTAATGTAGCTCAGTCCTAGATTATTAAAATTCTAATTGCAATTTGAATGCCATCTTCTCATGGCAAAGAATCTAAAAAGAACTGAAAGTGGCCCAATGTGGAATCTACTCTTTTCACAAAGACTGCAAAAAAGGGAAATTATACTGAATGATCAGAGATACTTACGTGGTCCCTGTTGCCATATTATCTGAGTGCCCCACAGTCTTTATTGGGTTTGTCTTCAAAACATCCTTGTTAGTTAAGGAAGTCTTATTCTTTGCATCTTACAGGTGAGGAACAGAGGCTGAATTACTTTCTGAAGGTCACTCAGAAAATCCGTAGTGGAGCAAGACAGTGACCCCAGGTCTCTACAGTCCCAGGCTAGCACGCTAACCACTAGACTGTCATTTGCCTGGTGAGACCGATTCATCCCTTCACCACACCCAGCACTATGGATGGGAGGCAACTTGCACCTCCCCTATTTAGGGGCTGCGCAAGGCCAGTGTAGCCTCTTATGCAGGCTAGGGCATGGGCCTTGTTGCACTGGCATCTATGGACTGTTGCAGTATCTTCTCTTTCTACCCCCACACCAAAAAAATCCCTTTTCCATTAGTCTGTCCACAGCCCACCACAGAACACCCCTTATGAATTATGTATTAGGTACCACCATTCTACTCGGGCTTCCACTAAACCTAGAAGAAAATAGGGTCCCTACCATAGGATTACAGTATAAATTGGATACATGGTACCCCAGATAACAAGATGACCAGTTCCAAATCAATATAGATACCAGTAGATATTAGGGATTTATTATATAGAGTTATGTATCATAAGTTTCTTTGGGAATTAACGTTGAAGAACTTCACGTAAGAAGTGTATTTTCAGGAGGAATACGGAGAGACAGTACTTGATTACTGTACTAGAAAAGTGTTCCACGCAGAAAGGGAGAAGATATACAGAGAACATTAGGAGAGGGATTTCAAGGAAGAGGCTAAGTAAATGACTTGGTAGGGCACAGGGAACAGGAAGAAATGGTCATAGAGATTTAGGGTGGGATTTTCAAAAGCATTCTGTGAGTTAAGTACCTGACTCCTAGTGACTTTCAGTAGGAGTTTGGCACCTAATCTGTTTAGGTGCTTCTAAAAATCCCAACTTTAGACAAGAGCAGAGTAATGCAGTGTCTGCAGTGTGAGCAGTAGCAACTAAAACTTGATAGTGAAGTTAAGTGAGTGTAAGTATTCACACTGTCCAAGAGATGGAAGAGATCATGAGTTTAGCTAATGTATTGTAATTATATTAACTTTGGAACTGTATAGTCAGTGCAGATGTGTCAGTGATTTAAATAACTGTACCTTTGTGCTGTACCAGACTGACTGCAAAAACTTCCAATCCATGTGAATTATTGTCAAAAAGACACTCGGAGGGTATATTAGTTTGTGCCATTCTATCCAGATTCTTTGAATTTGTAAGTGTTTTGTTCTGACAGGGTAATGGTTGTTACAGAGCAGTGATGTGTGTATAGGCATCCATTTCACTATCTGTTAGTTAGCTGATTTCTATGTATCTCTCTGAAAGTATGTCTGTCATATTTAAATTTTTGTTGAGTAGCTTTCATGAGAGTGACAGCTAAACAGGGGTTCTACCATCTGAAAAAAAAAACAGTTGGCAATGGTTTTCAATTTTGATTGACATAAAGGGGGATTGTGTATGTACAGAATCAAAGCTGCCTTATGATAAATTTCTCTTTGTTTATTATTAGATTAGACAGCAAGTGCCTAGAAGATAACTAACTGGTATTGGTGGTGTATGAGGTGTGGAGAGTGGTGAAATTATCTTCTAATTCAACAAAACAACCAATCGGGGAGAAATGTGAGGTCATGAAGCTACTTCACATTTTTGTTTTGGAAAGCATAGATCAAATTGCCCATATCAGAATTAACCATGAACCAGGGAGAGAATCTATTATATACTCAGTTGGCAGAAATTGCACTAGAGGTACTTGTCTTCATTTAGTTTCAAATTAACAGTGCACATGGTTTCTCCCTTCCATTTTCCACAGTTTTTAAAAGTATACAAAAATGGCCTAAACGAGTTGCAAAATTCCTACTGTAATGTGGTTAATTTGGTGAGGAGACAGTTCTAATAAACTGCATTCACTGTAGTGTATTGCATTTTTAATGAGTGGGATTATCACATTCTGCGATTATTGTACAGTTGGTGGGCATTAATATTTTCTGTACAGTTATGAATTTTCCTTATCTAGACACATTTTACAATTAGGAAAATGCCCAAAATTTAGTTGCATTAAAATACCATACCACATTCCAAAATTATAGATGTATTACTTATTTATTTATTAACTTTCAATTAACATTCATGTCTGATCAAAGTTACCTTGCTCTTCTTAGACAACTAGGCCCAAATATTTAGATGGTATCAATCAGCTTAGCTCCACTGAAGGCAATGGAGGTATAAAGATTAATAAACGTTGAGGATCTGGGCCCTCGCATATATAAGTGTTCAGTGGTTGACACTCTGGTTTCCAAGCTCGTTGTTTAATATTAGTTCTTGGAAGATTATTTTCCATGGGAGATAATTTAGGTGCAAGGGGGGAAGATTTATCTACATTGGCAACATGATGTGCACGTGATCTTTGTGTTAGGCCTTCTCTCCAGTTTCCATACTAACCTAGTTAGATAATATGTACAACTCATTTGAGTAGTGGCACTTTTCCCATTTAACCACCTTGAGATATTGGTTATTTATTATTGTAAATCAGTAGAGGCCTCGAAGGGTTTACAATCTAAGTATGAGATGAGACAATAGGTGGATACAAAAAACAGACAAGCGAGACCAAGGTAACGATGAGACCACTGTGAGCAGCATAAGCTATGGCCACAGCTCACCTAACCATTTGTCAAGTTTTTATGGTTTTTTTAAGCATCATACGAGGGGAGAGTTTTGCAGAGGTTTTTGAAGAAATAAATGAAGTGGTTTTGCAGATATTTATGGGGGATCCTCCCATGCATAAGGGGTAACATATTAGAAAAAGTAAAGGTGCTTGTTGGGAAATTTTTACAAATGGACAGTAACTATAACACCATCTTTGTGGAACGATTTTGGAACAATGCAATCTACTTTTTAGGACTGAAATAGGAAGTTTCTGGATGTCTGGCTCCTGCCCATTGGTGAGGCTCTCTCCCTTGCTTTCACAGATGTTGTGCAAAATACAGCAGGCAGTTATCATTTGAGGTATATATTGCTTGGCAGCTTTCAGCCTCCTCATGAGAAAAAGCCGTCTTCTTTTCAACCTTCCAAATGCACACTCTGCTGTCATTCTGCAGCTACTCAGCTTGTAGCAGCTACAGAATGTGGGGGGGAGGGATAGCTCAGTGGTTTGCACATTGGCCTGCTAAACCCAGGTTTATGAGTTCAGTCCTTGAGGGGGCCATTTAGGGAATCTGGGGCAAAATCAGTACTTGGTCCTGCTAGTGGAGGCAGGGGACTGGACTTAATGACCTTTCAAGGTCCCTTCCAGTTCTAGGAGATAGGATAGCTCCATTTATTTATTTAGTTGAACAAGTCCTTCATCCTGTCCAGATGTCCAGTAAAAGACTACATAAGCCAGGGAAACAAAGTGTAAACTCGGTCTCTCAGAATGGGAGTGGGAATCAGAACACCATTAATGTCCATAGTGGTCCTATAAGCAAAAATTCCCTTTTTCATTAAAGAAAATGGGTGTGAGTTTCAAAAGATCTGAGCATCATGGACCTTTTCAGACCACCCCACATTGTTGGTCAGCCTGTTTTGGTGATCAACCAGGCCTTAGAGCAACATGGAGAAATACCCTTTTCTGTTTATGATATGTGAAGTCTGTGGAGAGCAAAAAGCATAGGCATATGGGTCCCAGCAGAGGCCCCAATACAGTTTGGGTACCCCAACCCTGCAAATCCATCAGTCTCTTGTGCATTCCCAAGCTCTATGATCCCCACCATCAGCACCTTTTTTAGAACATCACACACCTCCTGGACAACAGCCCTGACAGTCAACATACCAATAGCAAATTGGTTAGCTACTGACTGGTAGCAACTGAAAGTGGTGAGTTTCCAGTTGGCAATGGCCACATGCTTCTCCACACAGAGAGGAGTTTTCATGTTAGTGTGCTGCTGCTACAGCTTTGAGGTGAGCTCCATGCAGATGTCTTGGAAAGTACCTGCTGTTATCCTGAAATTCTGTCATCACTGCTGGTCATCCCAGGACTGCATCACTATCTTCTCCCAGCATTGCTAGATGCCTTTCTGAAAGATATGCTCTAGTTCAAACAAAAGTTATGAGCTTGTAATGTGTCTGGATAACAAACTAACAACTATGTTTTTTAAAAGTTGCTATTGTGGGGGGTCTACAATTTCTTCATCCAAACTGAAGCATTAAAGTAAAAAGAAAATATTTATTTTTACAAAAGAAAGAGGTAGAGTTTGAAACACGGACTCCCATTTTTTAACCAGCATTTTCCAGATGTAACTACTGCAGTGCTCTCTATGCGGAGCTACATCATGAGACTACACAGAAGATGTAGTTGGTGTAGAACAGTGGCTCTCAACCCTTCCAGATGACTGTACCCCTTTCAGGAGTCTGATTTGTATTGTGTACTCCAAGTTTCACCTCACTTAAAAACTATTTGCTTACAAAGTCAGACATAAAAATAACAAAAGTGTCATAAGAACGGCCACACTGGGTCAGACCAAAGGTCCATCCAGCCCAGTATCCTGTCTACCGGCAATGGCCAATGCCAGGTGCCCCAGAGGGAGTGAACCTAACAGGTAATGATCTCTCTCCTGCCATCCATCTCCACCCTCTGACATATAGAGGCTAGGGACACCATTGTATATCACAGCGTACTATTACTGAACAATTGCTGACTTTCTCATTTTTTGCCATATAATTATAAAATAAATCAATTGGATTATATTTCAATGTGTATATAGAGCAGTAGAAACAAGTCGTCTGTATGAAATTTTAGTTTGTACTGACTTCGCTAGTACTTTTTATGTAGCCTGTTGTAAAACTAGGCAAATATCTAAAGGTGTTGACGTACCCCCTGGAAGACCTGTGTGTTTCCCCAGGGGCATGCATACCCCTGGTTGAGAACCACTGGTGTAGAAGGTGGCTTAGTTAGATATTTCAACATCTCTATGGCCTTAATAGTGGAAACTACTAACTGGGAGCTCAAAAACAGACCCAGTTAATTAAGGTGAAAAATTTGGCCATTAGCATCTGTGGAACAAACATTCCCTACTAAATCTAAATGGTTTCAGGGAATAGTTGCATCTTGCTAATCTGCTCACACACCTTTTTTTTTGTTAAAATAAATTAATAAAAACTACTGTTTGTCCCTACCTCAGCAAAGTTTAATACTAGAGTTTTGCAGTGTTGACTAAGAATTCAATATTTGCTACTTCAGTAAATGTACCAGCGATCAGTACAGTATTCTGATGCACAACATGTCAGAAAATCAGAAAAATGAAGTAGCATAACTGAAACTAAACGTTTGTCAAAATAATGAACGAAGAACACTTTGTGACAGCAGCTTTGTTTACTTACTAAACCACAGAATTCATTTATTCACCATGGGTATCCCAGTTATTTGCACAAACTAGTAAGTTTAACTGTAGTTAACATTTGGGACCTAATCAACTTGACAGTGTTGTTTTACAATTAACAAGAACATTCTTTGAAAAATCAATAACTGCACGAGGTTTTCAGTGACTACAATGGGTTATAAATATCTGATCATATAAACTGGCCTTTATAGCCCAAGTAACAAATAATTTAATCATACTGCATTTCTGACCATGTTAATTATAAAAAAGTGAAGCCTTTGTCTTTAATTCCAGATATATTTGGTCTTCCATTCACAGCTGATGACCCCACAGATACTATTCCTCGAACCTGTCAGCTAAATACAGATGTGCCACAAGTCACACAACTGCTGAACATGACTAAACTTCGCCAACCAGAAATAAGATTTGGAGGGCGTCCTTTAACTTCATCAGAATCAGGTATGCTGTCTTACTAAAATTACTGTTTGTGTGTGTGTGTGTGAGAGAGAGAGAGGGATATAGTAATATAATGTGCATACAGGTAGATACAGTTTGATGTGTCCTATAACACATTTTAAGGGTCCAGATTTCTCACCTAGGCACCAGTTGTACATGCCTGAAATTGTATGCACACACAAATGCACCTACATTTTGTAGGTGCAAGGATGCGTGCAGACTTAAACAACTCTAACATGCATGCTTGCAAAGTCCTGGGATTTAGAAGCACAAAACCCATTAGAATGAGTTTTGTGGGTGGAAATTCTAATGTTTGTATGCTCAGTTGTTAGAAGTTTACACGTATACACTTGGGTGTTTTGCGAACAGAATAACAAAGCATCTGGAAGATCATAGAATCATGGAAGATTACAGGTGGAAGAGACCTCAGTCCAACCCCCTGCTCAAAGCAGGACCAACACCAACTAAATCATCCCAGCTGGGGCTTTGTCAAGCCGGTCCTTAAAAACCTCTAAGGATGCAGATTCCACCACCTCCCTAGGTAACCCATTCCAGTACTTCCCCACCCTCCTAGTGAAATAGTGTTTCCTAATATCCAACCTAGACATCCGCCACTGCAACTTGAGACCATTGCTCCTTGATCTGTCATCTGCCATCACTGAGAACAGCCGAGCTCCATCCTCTTTGAAACCCCCCTTCAGGTAGTTGTAGGGAGCTATCAAATTCGCCCTTACTCTTCTCTTCTACAGACTGAACAAGCCCAGTTCCCTCAGCCTCTCCTCATAAGTCATGGTCACTGCTCACTAATCATTTTCACTGCCGTCCACTGGACTCTCTTCAATCTGTCCACATCCTTACTGTAGTGGGAGGCCCAAAACTGGACGCAATACTCCAGATGTGATCTCACCAGTGCCAAATAGAGGGGAATAATCACTTCCCTCGATCTGCTGGCAATGCTTCTACTAATGCAGCCCAATATGCCATTAGCCTTCTTGGCAATAAGGGCACACTGCTGAGTCGTATCCAGCTTCTCGTCCACTGTAATCCCTGGGTCCTTTTCTGCAGAACTGCCACTTCGTCAGTCGGTCCCCAGCCTGTAGCAGTGCTTGGGATTCTTATTCTTTCATCCTAAGTGCACAACTCTGCACTTGTTCTTGTTGAAACTTTTCAGATTTCTTTTGGCCCAATCCTCCAATTTGTCTAGGTCACTCTGGACCCTATCCCTACACTACAGCATATCTACCTCTCCCCCCAGCTTAGCGTCATCCTCAAACTTGCTGAGGGTGCAATCCATCCCATCATCCAGATCATTAATGAAGATGTTGAACAAAACCGGCCCCAGGACAGACTCCTGGGGCACTCCGCTTGATACCAGCTGCCAACTAGACATCAAGCCATTGGTCACTATCGTGGAGCCTGACAATCTGGCCAGCTTTCTATCCAACTTATAGTCCATTCATCCAGCCCATATTTCTTTATGAACTTCATGAACTGCTGGGTTTAATCAGCATGGATTCTGAAATGGAAAATCATGTCTCACTGATCTGTTAGAAGCAACAGAGGGTCCTGTGGCACCTTTAAGACTAACAGAAGTATTGGGAGCATAAGCTTTCATGGATAAGAACCTCACTTCTTCAGATGCAAGACTGATCTGTTAGAATTCTTTGAATGTGTCAGTAAAATAGTGCATGAAGAAAAGCTTTTTGACATAATTTATTTAGACTTCCAAACGGCATTCTATAAGGTTCTGCAAAAATGGCTACAAGCTAATAAGGACACTAAGTAATCACAGGGTGAGAGAGGCAAAGTACTGTCTTAGATAAAAACTGGCTAAAAGACAGAAAGCAAAGAGGATTCAATTTTCATCATGGCAAGAGGGGCCTCAAGGTTCTAGGCCAGAGCCCGTGGTGTTGTTCAATATATTAATTAATGACCTGGAAAGGTGAGTGAATAATGAGGTAGTAAAATTTGCAGATGACATCATCATTTAGGTTGGTCAGAACCAGGGAGGACTGTGAAGAACTTGAAAGAGACCTAAAAGAGTTTGGTGAACAGGCAACACAATGAAGCTGAGTGTCAATAAATGCAAAGGGTAATGCACATTGGAGGAAAAAAATTACTCTTATACCTTACTGGTTTCTAAATTAATTGTTTCAACCCAAGAAAGGGACTGAGCATCATTATAAGTAGCTCAGTGAAAATGTCTGTTTAATGCACAGCTGCGGTCAAAAAAATCAAAGAGGATGTTAAGCTGCATAAGCAACGGGATGGAGAATAATAGCAAAAATACTTTAATGCCTTTATTTAAATCAATGGTGTATCCTTACCTAGATTACTGAGCAACCCATCTCAAAAAGAATATTGTGGAACTAAAGGGGTTCAGAGAAGAGCAACAGAATGATCAAAGGCCAGAGTTAGCCAGTCTCTAACTATTAGAGATGAGGATGAGACCAATAATGCGTGGGCAGATTGTTATGCCTACTTCAGGGTTCTGCCATCCTCTGAATGATATGGTTCTGGCCATTGTCAGAGTCAGGATACTAGACTAGATGGACCCTTGAAATGTTCCTGTCTGGCAGTCCCTATGTTAATATATTTGCATCTGCAAAGTGCAGGGGTATGTGTGCAAAATGTTGTGTATACCCAAGTAGAGGTTAGACAGCTGAAAAACTCGCACTGAAATTTTTATGGGAAATATTGTAAAGGTTAGCACAAAAGTTGTTATGGGTGAAAAAGTTTGCAAATTGTGTTGATGTCTGGAAGTATAGCTGTGATCTCAGCATCCTCACTACAGAGGTAAGTAGATTTTAGGTCAAACCATTTAAAGAGCCAGTGCTTGTCCACAAAGCCACACTTCCCTTAGAAACCCTGGGCGAAATCTTGGCCCTATTGAAGTCAATTGAAGTTTTGGCATTGACTTCAGCGGCGTCAGGATTTCACCCCAGGTCTTTTAATATCTTGCTACAAAAGAATAAATCCTCCTTTTAAACAATTCTGTAATGTTAAAAGATCTTTATTAAAGAACAGCAACAATATCTGAGCCATTAATTTAAAGTTGTATGTCAGTACTCTTGTAACTAATAGGAAAGTATTCATAAACAAAAAATAACAGGACTATTTTAAAATACAATTTCAGACAAATATTTAGATAAATACTGTAATTATTTGTTATTTTTATTCCATTCTTCATTTCAAAGTCTTTTCTAGTTTAATTTTACAAGACATTTAATTATATGTTTGAATAAATATTCAAAGCTACACCCAAGAATTTTAAGTGTCTTTTTGTTTTAAAGTTCAAGGACACCATGATGCATTGCATTAAAGGGCACTTGGAGAACTCTTGACTGCATTATTAATTAATTTTTTTATACCTGAACTAAAAATTCTTGATAGAATTATAGTTGAGCCTGTCCATTGATAAGCAGATGTGCCTCACTATGTGTCTGATCAAGGATCTGAACATGGAATCTCATTAAATAATATACTCCTTTTCATTTCATGAACACCTACACACTATTTAAATGCCATCTAAAGTATAGGAACTCCCATGTTCTGGTAATCACTTTTCAGGCCCAATCCTGCTCCCACTGAAGTCTGTGGTAAAAACTCACATTGACTCCAGAGGGAGCAAAAGTAGGTCGATGGTGGTGTACACTTTTATTGCCCAAGAATAAAGACTGATTAGAATACAAACTTAAAAAACAGATGACCTTTGAATGTCATGAGTGAATATAAATGAGTATCTTCACTTGTACAATAGCATACACTTGCATAAATTGTAATGTTTGCTTCCAAATGTATATGCAGTATGAGAAAAATCAGAAAATACTGGCATGCACATTGCCTGGGTCCTTTTTCAGGATTTTTATTTCATTAACAGATAACAGTTTTTCCAAAATTAAGAGCATGTTGTCACTTCTAGGTTGTCATGTAGGAGTAATTTTCTTGAATTACAAATAGAGATGTAACCTGTTCAAGAGCAAGAGTGTTTTGAATGTTTTCAATTAAATTAATAAAACCAGCATGTATCCAGTAAATCATTGTGTCTAATTTAACTAAAAATTTACACTGTTAATTCCTTCAATTCCCAACCCACATTAAGTAATGACTGTTAGTCAATGTAGGACTGTAGGAAGTAATTTTTTTTTTCATTAATGGGACCTCAGTTTAATTGAACACAGAATCAAGTCTGGTTATTTAAATTGAGTAGTTCAACTCACTAATGACAAGATGTAGTGGTCCACTAAGCACAGATCAAAACTAGTAATTTACTTAAAAATCAGTACTCTATTTGCCTGAGTGCTTTCATTTCCACAGCAGCAACAGTGTGGGTTGTTTTTTTCTTTGTTTTAAGTAAGGGCAGCCATGTTTCTTTTGGACTGTGCTCTTTGACTGTAAAGGGGGGCAGGGGGGGGGAATGTATCTCCCAGTATAAGTATTTGTATCAAAAATAATGTAAATTTTAATGTTTTCTGGCTCTACCTTGTCATATAACTGCATATGACCCAGCTAATTTAAAATAAGAGCTTGTTCGCATTTTGCATACAGAGCACAAATATTGTAGGCAGATAGTTTCAGTTCTACTTTTTCTTCCTCTTAAATTCAATGTTTTACAGATTTTTAGAACTAAGTAGACTTCAAAAAGAACAGGAGTACTTGTGGCACCTTAGAGACTAACAAATTTATTAGAGCATAAGCTTTTGTGGTCTACAGCCCACTTTTTCGGATGCATTTCCACTGCATACATCAAATAAACTGAGACAGAAGAAAAACATTCCTAATTAAATTTTACATTTTATAAATTTGAATTTCAAAAAATTGTAAAAAAACAAACGAAAAACAAACAGGCATAATCTGAGTTGGCGATTACTGGTGTGAACAAAGTTGTACAAACTTATCCATCCTCATATTTCCGTATGTCGATATGAAACAGGAAAGTGTCCTGGAACATGTTGTCTAGGCACCTCTTCTAAGAAATACAAGCAAGCTGTGTTTGCCATAATGTGTTTTGAAACAAAGATGCGTACAGCATGGGCACATTCATATGTCCTCCTACAGGAGATTTTTGTTCCAATTTTTTTTCAGTTTTCCCCATCTCTTCACCTTTTTATGAATTTATAAACTTTTCAGTAACCAGATAAGGTAGTAAAAGATTATATCTCAGAAATAGAACACATATCTTGGACATCTAACGTAGTGAAAGCCAGTGAAAACGAGGTAGGATCGGAGGCTAAAATAGGGAAAGAACAAGTTAAAAATTACTTAGAAAAGTTAGATATCTTCAAGTCACCAGGGCCTGATGAAATGCCTCCTAGAATACTCAAGGAGCTGACTGAAGAGATATCTGAGCCATTAGCGATTATCTTTGAAAAGTCATGGAAGACGGGAGAGATTCCAGAAGACTGGAAAAGGGCAAATATAGTGCCAATCTATAAAAAGGGAAATAATGACGACCCGGGGAATTACAGACCATTCAGCTTAACTTCTGTACCCAGAAAGATAATGGAGCAAATAATTAAGCAATGAATTTGCAAACATCTAGAAGATAATAAGGTGATAAGTAACAGTCAGCATGGGGGATTTGTCAAGAACAAATCATGTCAAACCAACCTGATAGCTTTCTTTGACAGGGTAACAAGCCTTGTTGATACGGGGGGAGCAGTAGACCTGGTATATCTTGTTTTTAGTAAAGCTTCTGATATTGTCTCACATGACCTTCTCAAACACAAACTAGGGAAATGCAACCTAGATGGAGCTACCATAAGGTGGGTGCATAACTGGTTGGAAAATCGTTCCCAGAGAATACTTATCGGTGGTTCACAGTCAAGCTGGAAGGGCATAACGAGTGAGGTCCCTCAGGGATCAGTTCTGGGTCCAGTTCTGTTCCATATCTTTATCAGTGATTTAGGTAATAGCATAGAGAGTACACTTATAAAGTTTGCGGGTGATACCATTGTGACGGGATCCCCAGGGTGCAGCCTGGGACCGTGATACGGCTTTGCCCTCTTAACTCTCCAGCCTGAGCTGTCTCTCACAATACTTTGCTAGTTGCAAGCTGCAAACCACTCCAGGCGCTGTTGTCACTCAGTACAACCATATGTGGAGCCCCACACCCAGATAGATTGCATGAATTCTCCCAGAGCTACTCGTGAATCGCACAGAGAAAGGCACCAGCCAAATCCCCCAGCTCCCAGCCTTGTACCTCAGGAATATACCATCTTGCACTGCTCAAAACCCTTTCTTGAGCAATGCAAGTTTATTAATTGGTTCACCACTTCAACAATGGAAAGTGGATATACACCAGCCTTTGTAAACCTGAGCAGATGTACCAAGCAATTCAGGCAAACTCACTGATAAAGATAAACAGTAAAACAAGTTTATTGATTACAAAAGATATATTTTAAGTGATTATAAGTGATAAGCAAAATCAGAGTGGCTGGCCGGGGAGCAGCCCTGGAACCCACTGGGCCCTCTGTGGGGCCAGCTAGGCTGGCAGCCCCAGACCCCGTCGGACCCTCTGCAGGGCCAGCTGGGTGGCAGTCCCGGACCCCGCCCCATTGGGATGGCCGTGACCTCGACCCTGCTGCACCATGCCCTGCCCAGCTAGGCAGCCCGGACCCCGCGTTGCTGGGCAGCCAGGCAGCCAATAACCCAGACCTGCATAGCCCACGGCCTTTAGCACACAGCTGGGCCGCAGATGTGTGCTAATTGGGCCTCATGCAGCCTACGGGCTGCGGATTGAGAACTGGTGATGTAATGGCAGCATAGCTATGACAGTTACATTACAAAAATAATAGAAATTAGATGAGAGCCATCATGTTAGCTCATTATAGTATTTTGGCTAAATTTGTAATAGGATGACCAGACAGCAAATATGAAAAATTGGGGGGTAATAGGTGCTCATATAAGAAAAAGCCTCGAATATCGGGACTGTCCCAATAAAATCGGGACATCTGGTCACCCTAATTGGTAACAAATGGAGTGTTTTTGCTATTCACAATATTTGTTACTAGATTATTGTAGATCATTGTATTTTGTTTAATTTCACTTCTTTTTGGATGCGGATGAAATCACAGTATACTGATTCTCCCTTTTCTATTATATCTTAGGTATCATACTTTACAAAATCCTTGATCTATAATATCAGTAGCTATAATTCCTGTAGCCAAAGGATTATAATATTGCTTACTTTCATCCTCTAGAATATATGTAGTATGTATTTTTATGTAGTTACATCTAGAACTTAAGTGGATGATTTGTTGTGATCTCAAGCCTTTTTACCAAACTGAGTTGGTAGGCTGAATACAGAGAAAATGTTTCACGTTGTCTCAGCATGCATGACACACACCTGACCTTCCAATGAAAGCAGTGTTGTTGGGACCTTGTGAGTGACTCTCACGGCCAAAAAGAACATGGAGCTGGCAGGATGGTATTAAAATCATAGAAGTTTAGGGTTGGAAGAGACCTCAGGAGGTCATCTAGTCCAAACCCCTGTTCAACAGAGGACCAACTGCAACAAAATCATCCCAGCCAGAGCTTTGTCAAGCCGAGCCTTAAAAACCTCTAAGGATGTCGGTTCCACCACCTCCCTAGGTAACCCAGTCCAGTGCTTCACCACCCTCCTAGTGACATAGTGTTTCCTAATATCCAACCTAGACGTCCCCCACTGCAACTTTTGAGACCATTGCTCCTTGTTCTGTCATCTGCCACCACTGAGAACAGCCTAGCTCAGTAGTGGGCAACATGTGGCCCGCGGGCTACATGTGGCCCGTCAGGGTAATCCGCTGGTAGGCCGCCAGACAGTTTGTTTACATTTGCATGGCCGTCCGCAGCTCCCAGTGGCTGCAGTTTGCCGTTCCTGGCCACTGGGAGCTGCGGGGGCCATGCAAATATAAACAAACTGTCTGGCAACCCGCCATCAGATTATCCTGATGGGCCACAGGTTGCCCACCACTGGCCTACTCCATCCTCTTTGGAACCCCCCTTCAGGTAGTTGAAGGCTGCTATCAAATCCCTCCTCATTCTTCTCTTCTGCAGAGTAAATAAGCCCAGTTCCCTCAGTCTCTCCTCATAAGTCATGTGCCCCGGCTCCCTAATCATTTTCGTTGCCCTCCGCTGGACTCTCTCCAATTTATCAACATCCTTTCTGTAGTGGGGGGCCCAAAACTGGACGCAATACTCCAGATGTGGCCTCACCAGTGCCAAATAGAGGGGAATAATCACTTCCCTCGATCTGCTGGAAATGCTCCTACTAATGCAGCCCAATATGCCGTTAGCCTTCTTGGCAACAAGGGCACACTGTTGACTCATATCTAGCTTCTCGTCCACTGTAATCCCTAGGTCCTTTTCTGCAGAACTGCCACTTAGCCAGTCGGTCCCCAGCCTGTAGCAATGCATGGGATTCTTCCATCCTAAGTGCACAACTCTGCACTTGTTCTTGTTGAACCTCATCAGATTTTTTTAGCCCAATCCTCCAATTCGTCTAGGTCACTCTGAACCCTATCCCTACCCTCCAGCTTATCTACCTCTCCCCCCAACTTAGTGTCATCCACAAACTTGCTGAGGCTGCAATCCACGCCATCCTCCAAATCTTTAATGAAGATGTTTAATAAAACTGGCCCCAGGACTGACCCTTGGGGCACTCCGCTTGATACTGGCTGCCAACTAGACATTGAGCCGTTGATCACTACAGTTGAGCCCGACGATCTGGCCAGCTTTCTATCCACCTTATAGTCCATTCATCCAATCCATACTTTTGTAACTGGCTGCCAAGAATACTGTGAGAGACCGTATCAAAAGCTTTGCTAAAGTCAAGATATATCATGTCCACCGCTTTCCCCATATCCACAGAGCCAGTTATCTCATCATAGAAGGCAATCAGGTTGGTCAGGCATGACTTGCCCTTGGTGAATCCATGCTGACTGTTCCTGATCACCTTCCTCTCCTCCAAGTGCTTCAGAATTGATTCCTTGAGGACCAGCTCCATGATTTTTCCAGGGACTGAGGTGAGGCTGACTGGCCTGTAGTTCCCCAGATCCTCCTTCTTCCCTTTTTTAAAGATGGGCACTATATTGGCCAGGTCCACAGTTCCTTAAGAAGCCTCCTGATTGCATGACACAAAGAGAGAATTCCTCTTCCACATTGGTAGTAGACAAAGGAGCATGCTGGGACAGGGACTAATAGGTCAAAAGGAATGCCCAACTTGCAGCGGCAGTCATTTCTGTAACTGTCCCTTGAACCTGCTTCACAATGAGCTGCGTGAACGACAAGAGCTCAGAGAAGTCTCTGTGAGAGAGAGAGACGGCTAGGCCAGCCAAGCCCACTTCCACCCTGCTCTTACGGCTCCACTGCCCACAACAGTTACCAGGAGTAGGGGGTTTAGCCACTCGTGTTTCACAGGTGAGACCATCTGCTCTGGAGCAGCTGGAGTGGTCTCATGGAGTTTAGGTTTCCTGCCTAGGGTGAAGTTGCTGTAGCAGTAATGCTTGCAGCAGGAGCAAACTCTGGCAGCTGAATACTGGAGCACTTCAACTCTGCTCTGCTTTCTGGCTGTCCCCTGCAGGATAGCAGTTCAGGGTTGGGAACTTCCTGACCCCACCACTACTTGAGACTTATATCTGAAATTAGGGGTAAAAGGGTCAAGTAGGATGTGCACCTTTGGAATCCTTCAGTGTTCAAGCTACTCTTAGTACCCAGGTGTGTTCAGGACCCAGTTTCATAGCTTGTTCTAAAGAAGTTGCCACCTTTCCTGGCACTTGAACCAAACACAAGTCTGTGCTGTACATGTTCTTGATAACGGGGGAGAAGGGATGCTTCTAAAATTCCCTTTAAAACTGACTCCCTTTTATTTTAACCAAAGCTTATACTGTTTTCCTTACTCACAAAGCTCTTTTATTACCTGCACTTATTTTGTGTCTAATGTCAGATGCTTTTGCAAATTCTTAAACCTTTTCCTTGTGCTGAATCAACTCTCAGTCAGTGAGGGTTCAATCCTACCCTACTGAAGTTAATGGAAGTTTTTTATTGTAATCCGAGCAGGATTGGGCCCTTAATAGTTTAAACTGTTTTTTAACATCTTTTCATATGCAAGTATATTTATTTGAAAATCAGAGTAATATTCAAAAACATATAATATTTGTAGTGTTTTTTCCCTCAGAAATAGGCAAGCCAAAGTTCTGGTAAAAAGTTTCATTCTAATTTTGTTATTAGATAGCAGAGAAAAGCCTGGAGTGTGACCTCTCCATGACAATAGATGAAAAATCAGCACTTTTTGTTCAGGCTTTGGGTGAGGAGGATGTAAAAATTAAATGACTAAAATAATGAGAATGGTGTATCTAGAGAGAAAAATGAATGTTTATTTAAAAAAGGACAATTAGACGGTGAACCCTCAGGTTTTCCTATCTAACTACAAAGGAATATAGCCCTTGGCAAAGTAGTAAAATAATTAATGGTAACATCCCTGACCTACACAAAGTTTTGGTTTTCGCTAACTAGAGAAAATGAAATGCCTTGAGCTGCAGGTTTAATCTAATCTTTGTTTTTAACCTTCTACTATGGGGTAGAATGTGAGTTCTCCCAGACACTCCTTTCAAAGATCAGAAATCAAGCTTTCCTGCAAATGGAAGCTTTGATAATTTTAAGCTTCAGTTTAATTAGAAACTTTTTCTTTTTATCCACTAAACTTCGTTTTGTTTTCCTAATCAACTATTTTTTGGTCATATCTTCTTTTAACTACACATATTTGTGCACTGTGGCAGATGTGTTGATGTAGGCAATTAATTGCAGTCAATTAATATGAACATAAACAGAGAATTTTCATGTTAATCAGTTTTTTTAATTGGTGCGTGGGCAAAAGGCATCCCAAAGTAGTCAGCAAATTAAAAAAATTGACAGTAAACTGAGCGGGTCATCTAAGCTATGGAGATGGCAGCTGTTAATAGCAACTGAATGTCACTGCAGGAAGAGGAGAACAAGGAACTCCTGGCCTACAGGGACTTCTTTTGTTATGGGTAATACTAGTGAATGATGCTAGTGACTGGTAAATATGTGGACTTGTTGAAATTTCCTATCTGAAAATGAAAATCAAACTGATTTGAATTCAAATTTAACCAGTTCCACCATTATAAAAATTATAAAAGAGACTCTCAAAAATATGCTTTGGCATTACTTTATTGTTTTACAGAAATATCACATCTCAAAACAGAAAATTAGATGTTAAATTAGTCTATGTTAAAAGAGAAGAGGGTGAGGGGAGAATGCTTTGTTTCTTTTCCTTAGAACAGCATATTAGAGTAACTTTTTCTTTCTGAACTGCAATATTTTGTTGCCGTGACATCCTAGATCTTTATCCGCTCCTGAAGTGGTGCTCCAATGAAATAAGAATCTTTGGGGAATCTTTCTTAAAGCGCCTTACCTACAGTTGTTCTCTGAAGATGAGCTATATTCCCCTGCATAACCACTTACTCATCTTTCTCCACACGACATTGTCAACAAAAATTTCCATCTACCCTTTGGCTTGGTTTGGTTTGGTTTTTGACCAGCTATCAAGCTGGTTGACATTTTTCCGTTTTTGAAAAAAATTGACTAAATTTTTCAAAGAAGTAAAAAATTTGAGCTGAAAATTACCTGTGTATGTAAGTATGTGCAGGATTGGAGCCCAAGTGTTGAAATTGAGGTGGCTGTGTATCTTCAGATGGTAAAATTACACATAAGTATTCTTGTATCAGATGCTTTACAGACCTTGTCACTGATATCTTGACTGGCTAGCTACAGCTTTTATCTGAATTCTTTACGAATTTGAGCTGTTTCGTCTGCCTGTTTACAACATAGGCTTTATATTGTATTCCTTCAGTGATCAAGCAGAGAAAAATGATACTTTTATTTACTTCTAACTCGGTTTTTAAACCACAGTATTTAAACAACTGTTTCAAGCTAAGAGTGTACAGAAATAACCTTATCATGTTGACTTGCTTCAAGTTGGGTGTGTCAGTTCCCGAGCTAACTGCGCCTCTGATTCGTTTGTGACCTGCTTGAAGGCACATCACTTAGATCTCAGGCCTCTAGCTGTCATCTTTCTCAGAGGGGAGTCCCGTGACACATTCCCTTCTTGGTTGAGAATTTAGGCTGCAGTTCCTCTTCCAATTCACTGTGATCACCTCAGGAAGTCTGGCTTCAGTTCAGCACTTGCAGTCCGGCTGTCTCAGGGGCAATGACAGAGTTAACCAATGACCAGCCAGCCTTCATAAAGAAAAGTATTAATTATTCAGAACAAAAATATTACACAAAAATATACCTTAAAAACAATAAACAGCTTATATGTATGTCTACCTTACCGGGTA
Source organism: Trachemys scripta elegans (assembly GCF_013100865.1). Taxonomy (NCBI): domain Eukaryota; kingdom Metazoa; phylum Chordata; order Testudines; family Emydidae; genus Trachemys; species Trachemys scripta. The sequence continues at coordinate 2,202,603 of NC_048304.1, read as the reverse complement.
TCCCCCACTTTCCACAGGGAGACCCTAGCAGTTTTCAGAGTACTTCAGGGCCTCTCACAGGGGCCTGTCCCTTTGGCCACAGTCTCACAACAGTTCTTGGTTCACATGAGAATGAGCTCTCCCCACCCACATCAGGGTGGTCATTTTATATCAATTTCATTTTATTTGTTTGCCAGCCTCTTAAGATGGGTCAAATTAGTATTGGCAATTTCCCCAGGGGCTGAGGCTTCTCCAGATTTGCTGCCTGTTTAAATTACTCCTGCTGGGAATAAAAGTTGGGAAACAGAGTCACGACCCCACTCAATTTAGGCTAAATCCATTTTCACCTTTATTTATACAATTTCAGACAGCATTATTGTCAATAATAGTGTCTGCATGTACAGTTATACCAGATAAATAATAAGACAAGACCGAATTGGTAAATGGGTCCAAGTTACCACATTCTGGGGCACCAGGAAGTTCTTCTACCTTCCATGATAGTCATCACTGCCGCTGATCCCTTGGTCTGGTCGTTCAGTCCCGTTCTTCAGTTTCTGGTCTAGTGTTTCTCCAGTTTGGATCCACATTCACTTAGGTCTTTCATACTTTTCTGTGTTACAGATTGCGATCTTCATCCAATAGGCTGTTAGCACATCAACCCTCTTGATTTTACGTAACCCAGACATTACGCATGTGCAAGCTTCAATTACCCAAATTCTGTATTTTTCTGACTGGTTTTGCAGTTTCTGGGTCATGTTTTTGTGTCACCCTGCCTTGGGGTCTGCCCAGAAAAAAAAAGGTGGGGGGAAGTATTTATCATTACATGCTATATCTTCTTACTTATCTCTTCCAACACAACATGTGACCTTTATTCTGTCACCAATAACAGTTTAAGCAGATTAGAAATTCTGTGTAAAGGATGAATTGACAAAACCACACTTATGCCAGCAAGGACTTGACATCAGCATTACCTCATCTGTACTCATTCACTCCACATAATTACAAATAATTAAAAATATAGCTATCGAAGCTCTTAATCTTACCATTAACAATTCATTTTCTATTTCAATGGTATAAGTCAGCATATGTGTATTATCCTTTCTGCCCTTAATTATTAGAAAGAGGAGGAGGAGTTATGGAAAACATGATGATACTTTATTGTCAGCATTTCTTATCTTCTTTAAACATGACTTTTTCTTTCAAAGTCCAGGGCTTTGCTATTGTGTTGCTTTTAATGATACCCCAACACTCCCCAGTGATTTTACTTCCTGCAGGAAAACCTGTAACTCCCGCATGGAGCCAGAATACAATCCCTAGGTAAAGGTACATGAATCATTTATAATGATGATATAATATTCTTTGACTATTCCATGTGTTTATAGTATCTGTTGCACTGGGCACACTGTCAAATGGAAAAGGAAGGGGATACATTTGTATTTTGTCAGCAGTAATATATATCCCTGTTGTGGTGTTAGAAAGATACATAATTATTTCTTAGAAGTATGATTTTTTCCTATATGATTTATGAAATAATGATTTAAATGAATAGAAAAGCAAGAATGAAGAAATAAAAATTTGCTATTGTGTCAAATACTGTGATATATCATGCTTATAAATATTTTCAGTCTAAAGCATCATGTTTGAAAAGGTGTCTTTTTTTTTTTTTTTTTTTTTAAGTAGACCAGTTAATTAATAGAGGACAAGGCAGTACACACAACAGTAAAAATCAAGATGTGTCTCACATTGCATTTGGATCCAAGGTCCTTGGACCACCTCCACCTTCTGGCAGAAGATTCAACACCAGGGTATCTGGAGAGGTAGGAAGAAGGGTTAAACTATCACAAACCAGTACCACCTATCTGAAAGGAACAATTGCAGTTATTATCTCTTGAGAGCCAAATTCCAGATTGTGTTTGTATATGATGGAAGAAAAAATGTTTTGCAAAAAGGTTTTCTTCAGAATAAATTTTTTTTCTCTTGAGAATATTTATTTTTCTCATACAGTTTATTTTTAAAGTGCTAAATTTTTATGTTTTTGTAAGTAAAAGTAGGAATGAAGTTTGACAAAAGCAAGATTTTTCCATGTGTTTAAGTGGAATCTTTCCATAGTAACAGGGCCATCATGCAAGAGGCAAACTCTGCATTCACATATGTAGTGAGTGGGTGATTCATTGTGACAATGAATAGTGCTTGGGCTACGGAAAGAGAGCAAGAATAACTCTATAGCTTGGTGGTAGAGCGTTGACCTAGCAGATGGGAGACCAAATTTCAACTCCCTAGTCCAATAATTATTTAATTATTTATACACAGCCGAACACCTTCAACAGGAGAGATTGAGAGAAACCAGCTCCTGCAGAGGAACAGTGGTTCTTGAGAAGGGAAAGGGAGGAAAAATTGAGGTTCTTAGTCTGATTAATAAATTGTAAAGTGCCTTAATTGGTTCCATATCAAAATCTGAAGTGTTAAAACGATGAATGATCAATATGTAGCAGACCCACATAAAAATATTAAATGCATTCTAGTGGGTCATCTATGCTACTATAACCCCAAAAGATATCCCCAGCCTCTGCATAATAGTAGCCTCCTATTTGTAGCTTTTCACTACAGAGAATCCTCTGGTAGAGGTCGCACCAGTAATGTCACCCAATTCCTTTTATAGTTTCACCCATATCCTGATGCACATCTGTGCTTCTCACCAACAATGTCCCATAAGATGCAGTAAACATCTCCCTGCGCCTACGGTATATGTCCCAACAACTCAGGACAAAACCTCTATGCAGAGGGAACCTGCTACAGGGTAAAATGCACTGTAAGAGAAACTTCTTATAAACCTCAGTGATTGTCATAATAAATATGTGATATTGTTATAGGCTTGAAATATCAGCTTTGTATGGATGAGGAATGGAATCAACTTGAGCATGGGCTTAATTTTAAATTAATTCTGGCATGGCACATCTCTATCTTCCTTTGCCTCCATTTCTTCCCCTCTCCTGTTAATTTTTCCCTCCCTTTCCCAACACACAGTTCTCTCTCTTATTTTCAGAGTGTTTACACCTTTGCTGAAAAAGTATCTAATGGTTACTTTTGGCACTGTCTGTCATTAACCCAGATGCAAGCACTGTAGAGATCTCAAATTTTTTGAGACATTCATTTTGCTCAACTGTATCCTAAAATGCATTTTACACTTAGGCAAAACTTGGTGGAGCTCAGGATTTTTAAGATGCCAGGCATTGGGTTTAATGTGAGAAAGTAGCCCTAAGCAAGGATGAGGTGACATGGGTACCTAGATTTTTTTTTTCCTGCAAAGTTAATGTAAAAAATAAAATAGGCTGAGGAAAATCTATTGTGAAAAATAAACTTTATCCAAAATCTGTTTTTAGTTTAGTTTAGTTTAGAGAGCTAATTTTAAAGCTGTTACATTACCTTTCATTCAGATTTTTTTTCTTAAAGATAACAAAGTCCTTGGGTAGCCGAAGTAGCAGATCATGCCAACAACTAACATTAGAAAAAGGAAGCGAGTCAATACGAGATACCAAGAGATCTGGACTGTCTCCCTCACTGTTCTATACGGCTTTTGATCAAGGAGACAAAGAAAATATTCACCAAACAAATCAGATTACAAGTCAAAACGGTAAGAAACTAATGTGAACAACATGCGAAAACTGATCTATAGCAATAATATCTAACAGCTTGTTTAAAGCCAGACTTTCCAGCTGCAAAAAGCTTTCGCATTTCACTTAAACGTGAGTCTCTTAGTCTCTTGATTTTCACGTTTTTGTCAAGCTTGCTAATTATTGAAGACACTTGTGGTAAACAATGGTTTGTTGTCTTCGTATTTGATCCTACCATGAATGAAATCATAATGCTGATGGTGATATTATAGGCAGAGTTGGTGATGTTAAGGATGCCTGACACTTTCCATTATAAGCCCCATTCTTTTCAGTTGCATATAACTGCCAAACTTTAACCACCTCAGCTAAAAATTTCCAGGCTTGCCTCAGGCTGAATTATTTTTGAAAGTCAGTGAAGATAATTCTGCAATCTCTGAAAATGAAGCTAGGGGAAACTAGGATGTTTTACCAGTGTTAAAAATGTTTCTAACCATCTATGTGAAGAGTTCTAACACCTCCATGCTTTGGAGTAAGTATGTGAGATCTGGCAGGGGGATACCTGTGGGGGCAGCGAGGTGTCTTTTGCTGTCCTCAGGAAAATTCAACCCTATTTGGCCAAATTATAAGAAGCTGGCTGATAAAAATCTCCAAACACCCATCTGCTGTGAGCCTCCTCCCAGCTCCAAGGAGCTCCCTATATGACTCTAGGTAGCACACAAGCGAAGCAGCAGCTGCAACAAACTCTCTGATCCAGAAGAAAGTATGCTGTGCTGGGATCCAGAAGACCATGAATTCTAGCCTAAGCTCTTCCACTAAATTGCCAATCATTATGTTCACTTCACAGCCCTTATTATTGAGCAATGCTTCATACCTCCTATCTTAGAGAAAAGCAAGTATAATTACACACACACACACACACACACTGTAGGTGGGGTAACTACAAGGTACTCTCTAGAACTACAACCACATTTCTAATATGGCAAACCCAAGTCTCATCCCCTTTGCAACACTACTTTTCAGAAGGAATGTGCCAAATCTGTGTGTTTGGCTGTGCTTCTTGTAACCACTAGATAACACTCCCTTCCAGAACAAGGAATAGAACCCAGCAATCCTGACTTCCTGCATTCTTCTGCTATCTAGCAACTAGTTAAGTAAACAGCTGGAAAAGGGTGTGTGGTGTATCCCTCTAATGGCTTTTCCACAGAACACAGCATCCTACTACTGCTAATAGTTACTCCTTTAGCTGCATACTACTTGTGCAAAAGTACCCTGCTTCGTTCAGTGTATTGTGGAGGGACAGCGAATGAGGCAGAGGTTTGCAGGAAGAGAGAGAATGTTATTGTGTGTTTAAGTCATCGGATTGAGATTCAGAAAAGCTTGGTTCTATTCCTGACTGTTCCTCAGACATCCTAGGTGATGCTGGGCAAGAGTAATGCAAGTTATTGGGCTCAGTGCAGGGGTAACTGGGTGAAATTTTTTGGCCTATGATGAACAGGATGTCAGACTAGTTGATTTAATGGTCCCTTCTGACCTTAAACTGTATGAATGTATGATGTATGTGCAAGGGGGATGAATAAAGATTTCACAACCATCTTTAATTCCGGCATTTTCTAATTCAGTGCTTGACCTTGCAGTCTTATTGTTCTTTTAACAAAGTTCTTTTAGATGTAATTGTATTCATTTCTTTGGCAAGAAATCCAGCAGGAGAGTCTGTATTGTGAAGGAATATAATGTTGTTAAATCACAAATATCAAAAAGTAAGAAATAGATACAGGACTAGCTAAGGGCTTGTCTTCACAGTAAATTACCGCTCAGCAAGCCAGGGTATGAATCTATAGTGCACTAGCTTGCTGTGCTATGTGGACCCTGCTACATCACTCTGAGAACCATCAGCAGACAAGAATGGACGGAGAAGATTATGTTTTAAAAATGCTGGCAAAAAAAGACCTGAGATAATCAATGGTATGGCACTAATTTTATGTTATTTTACATCTCTGTTCTATCCAGGGTAAGAAACTCTCTCTGCGTGTTGTAAATTTCAAAGGATTCTGAACCAGCCCACATAAAATATAAATGTGTGTGCTGCAGGGATTATGGAAATCAGACACTGTGCAACAGAATTGCTTTAGAGCATTGATAAAGATTTTCAGGATTAAACAAAGTGTACCAGAGCAATGCGTAAATAAAAAACCTCCATGCTTTCATGATTAAAGAGAAGGAACTAAAAATAAATTATTCTTTAAGCCCTTATTCAATTTAACACCAAAGAACCCAATCATTAAGAAAGTGGAACTTTTACTCATCCTAGATAATAGTTTCTGGTTTTAATTCTTATGGTCCCTGCATAGACCCAGTTTCATTTTTTAAAGCTGAGTGGTTAATACATATTATACCACTTACTTGTTAACAAAGAGTCAGGCTACTCATTATGTCTCCTGTTGTCTTCCTTTCCCTGCCAAAAACCCTTTCATACACTTTCATACTTCTCTTGCAGTGTCTAGACAAGCATGTTATTGTGACAAAAAAAATTACCTTACAGATACCTAACCCCAGTGTGGACAGTACCTCAAACATACTCAAACTGAGACAAGGGGAAAATCATCGGTAACTCAGTCTAATATATCTGTGTTTTGTTTGATGCTCACGGTGTTCTCAAGGGATTTGATATTGCCCCACGGAGACAATAGTACTGAAACATAATTTCCATTTTTCAGAGTAGCAGCCGTGTTAGTCTGTATCTGCAAAAAGAACAGGAGTACTTGTGGCACCTTAGAGACTAACAAATTTATTAGAGCAGAAGCTTTCATGGACTACAGCCCACTTCTTCGGATGCATATATAATTTCCATTATGGCTTTCAATCATTGTTTGCCTCAAACACCCCTTAACAAAAGATGATCCTTCTGAAGAATGTTAAATGACTCTCTGTTTACCTGGATTGTGAGCAATCTGGGTCATGGATTGTCTTTTTATCATTTATTTGTTTAGTACCTAACACAATAGGGCCATAAGTATTAATGCTTGTTACTCTACCCAGATATAAGGGAGGTAGAAGTGGCTCGAGAGAGGAGGATCTAGGGCAGAGGTGGGCAAACTACGGCCCGCGGGCCATATCCGGCCTGCGGGCCCCTTTTGCCCAGCCCCAGAGCTCCTGCCCCAGGAGGCTAGCCCCTGGCCCTTCCCCCGCTGTTCCCCCTCCCCCGCAGCTTCAGCTCGCCCCGCCGCTGGTGCAGTGCTCTGGGCAGCGGGGCTGTGAGCTCTTGGGGCAGCGCAGCTGCAGAGCCGGGGCCTGACCCAGTGCTCAGTGCTGCGCGGTGGCGTGGATGACTCCAGCCGGGCTCCTGTCCTGGTGCTCTGGACAGCGCGGCTCTAGTGCCGCCAGCCACTGGTGCTCCTGGCAGCGTGGTAAGGGGGTGGAGAGCAGGGGCATTGGATAGAGGGCAAGGGAATTCGGGGTGGTGATCAGGGGGCAGGGGTGTGGATAGGGGTTGGGGCGGTCAGAGGGCAGGGAACGGGGGGGTTGGATGGGGCAGGAGTCCGGGGGAGGGAAGCGTCAGGGGCAAGAAGCAGGAGGGGATGGGGGGGCACGCCTGGCTGTTTGGGGAGGCACAGAGTCCCCTAACCGGCCCTCCATACAATTTCCAAAACCCGATGCAGCCCTCAGGCCAAAAACTTTGCCCACCCCTGATCAAGGGAGTGGGGCTGAGCAGTCCAAAGGCGCAGCCAACCTGGGGAGAGGGCTTGAGATGCATTTTATTTTATTGTTAATTTATGTGTTAATAAAACAGTGCCAGGAAATGGGGTAAATTTGGATTCTGCATAGTGTGGACTATATTTGAAAGCAGGCCTGAAAAGGCACCGAACCACCCAGTAACTTCTGTTCTCTAAGATAGCATGTCTAGCAATCCCAGCCTATCCTCATATCTTGGCTGTTGCTTTCGGCACAGCTAGCCCAGTTCACAAACTTGGGTTTCTTTTCTATATATGAAGAAGTTTTAATGTGCATAGTTGCCTTTATCGTTCAGCCTTGTGATCGTCTATTTGAAAGGGATGCCAGCAGGTAGCTCTTTTGAGAAGGGGAGGGGCCTTCTGCTGGACTGTGCTCTGACCTGCCTTCAAAGACTGCAGGTAGGAAGGCCCACCCACCATGAGGGACTGACAGGCAATCTGTAGGAAGAACCATAAACAGAGAAGGAGTCTGTCCACACATCTCATTTGAAAGAAAAAATATCCAATAATGAATGTAGAGCCTCATCATTTTAAATAAAACATCACTGCTTCACACATACAACCTTAGAAAGGAAATTTGACTAGTTACTTAAAAACACTGTACAGAAACTACTTACAAAAGAAAGGGAAATGCACCTATATTACTGGTATCAAATCAAAGAACACAAATACTTCCACCCATCTCTGACCAAATTCATCTCTTTAACATTTACATTTTAAAAACAAACAGTTTTTAAAAAATAAGCTAAAGAAAAAAATGACTCTTAAAAACATGACTATATTCTCATCAAGGCACGAGACATTACAGGAATGAAGATAAGCCAACAGTTAAGCTCTCTGTGCTTTCGTATAAAAGAGTGAACAGTGTAGAAACACTAAACCTCAGATGCTGCAGCAATCATTTAACCAAACAGGTTAGAGTTTCCAGAGTGTTTGTTTTTATTAACCAACCTGTCACAATACTCATCTGCTTGAGTTTTTGCCTTTTTCTTCTTGTTCATGAAAGATGCTTTTTAAATCTTTTAGTATGTTTTAAATGAAATCCTCTTTTGGTAGGAAATAAATTTCCAGCTACTAACCTGCAAATAGATCATTAAAAAGGTTAAGATCCTGCTGTCACTCAAGTCATGGGAAGTTTTGCCACTGACTTCGGTAGGAAAAATTGGGATCAAGCCCGTACTGAAAAGGCTGCCTGAAGAAAAACATATTTTACATTTTTCAGTTCTCCATATAAAGAAAATGTGTTTTATGGTGCCCTATACAGAATGAAGGTTAACATTTTAAATATCACTAGTGTTTTTTTCATTTGTGATTGTCTCCTATTAAAGGATCCCCAATATTACCTTGTGGTGTTGCCATTGCTGTTTATAATGGAAATTCTTCAGATTTGTAGCAGAGACCACATAAACATATCTTCCCTTGCAGGTGTGCAGTACTTTTACAAAGGTAAATTGTTTTTGAGCGAGGGAAGAAATAAAATGAATGAATATTGTTTATAGTTTGTCAGTCTTATTTATACAATGTTGAAACCTTCATTAAAATGTTAGGTTGCAATTAGAAGCTCTAGCATAAATCTGACTGTGTAGAGACACTAATTAGATGTTTAGGTGATCATTCTTGCATTTATCTTGTTTGCTGCAATATTGTGATTACACAATAATTTACATATTTTCCTAAGACGATATACCAAATTATTCATTACAATTGATATGGAAATACTTGAGGCAAAAAGAGATGCCAGTATAATTAGTGGGTGAGAGATAAAAGGATTTGGTTTGGTCTAGAACACATCATCTCGTTCACTTGTAGACAATTAACGATGCTGCATTAGCCACAGGTCTCACAAGTTGTTGAACTACATAACCAGTGTAAAATGTCATTCTACAGTCTTCTATATTTTCATATTTTTGCACTGCATATTACCCTAGATATCAGTAATATAGTAAATAAGCTAATATATTTGCAGTGTGTTTGTGCTTAACTTATTACTAAATTGAGTACACTTAATGAACATCTCTGGAGAGCACCATTTGGCTTTTCCAAAAAAGTTAAACTTCCTGATTCTTAGCAAACAAAGGCAGTCTAGTGAAAGCAAAGCATTAGAAAAGTAAGGTTAAATGACTCTCTAGATATACAAGATCTTTTACAATAGACCTTTACACTTCTGCATTGCCTTTTGATATTGGGATTTCAAACACTTTTACATACATTCGAGTATGTATTATTACATTCACTGCACTGAGTAAATGAAATACAGAGAAGTTGCCAAAGAATGTGTCCGGTGGATGGATTTTAATCATGAAACCTTGATTTAAGCAGGAAACCCTGATTCAAATCATCAGTTTTAATATTTCTTTGCCTTTCTACTTTTTAATTATTTTCCTAAAGAAAAAAGCTGATTCTTGTTGGTTGATAACCATTAAAACATGTTGAGTTGCAGCTACATATAGCCTTTACACTAAATGTTGTGCTTCTTTTTGCTAACCAGGAGGGCAGACTATAGCCCAGATTTTTAATGCTAATGAGGCATTGCTGCGCTCACCACTGAACATCTAACAGTTTTAGGAGCCTACATATCATTGGCAGTCAATGGGATTTAGGCTCTTAAGTGCCTAAATCACTTCTGAAAATGAGATTTAGGCTCCTCAATAAGATAGGTATTGCGGCACTGAGCATAGCAACACCTAAATTTGCCCCTATATCTATATACATTTATTTAAGCTACTGTCTAGCTTAACTTACATTGATTCTGATTCTCAATATTTACATTTTTATTTGTTAGAAATGATGAATGATGCGTTTTTTTATTTACTAGATTATTAATTTTTTACTCGTAATCTGGGTTAAGACCTGCTTGGATAGAAATTGAAATGCACAAAAAGCATTTTAAGATTTTTTTTTTTATTAGTTAAATAAAACTACACTTAATGTGCTGTATAAAAAGTAATCTTTTTTTCATATGGCTAATGTAAATGTAGAGCAACAACTACAATTTTACATTTAGATGGTTAAGACATATAATTACATCTATGTATTGATGTGATGCCTCCTCCATATTTGTGAATTGGGCATTGAGTTATATGTTCCGTGGTCTGTTCTGGGTGACCTCAGTCGCACACTGGAGAGTCTTTAATTTTCCATTAGTATAGTAAGTATCTGTATCTGCCATGGTTTGTGTGGATATGGTTTAGGGTGGCCCATGAGCTTTGTGGGAGATCGAAATCAGGGATCTTCTGCGTTGGGTCTTCCACAAGGTGTTTATTTATGACTTCTTGTGAAATGTGTTCAACTTTCCAAGCTTCATCAGGGTTGAAGTTGCACTGTTGAAGGTTAAATGCGTGGGTCCAAAAGGGCTTACGTGACTTCAAGCAGTGGAGAGGGACATTGTTAAGGTCCTGGTGGATGGGAAGATGTTTATTTTCCAAGATCCTCTGGAATTCCCATAGGGTTGCAGCATTGCAGTGAATGGATGGGACAGCAATGTGTGACAGCACTGGAAGACCAGTGTGTTGGGGTCAATTTGAGGGTTCCAGTGATGTACGGCATTGGACTGGTACAGTGTGGGAGGGATAGCTCAGTGGTTTGAGCATTGGCCTGCTAAACCCAGGGTTGTGAGTTCAATCCTTGAGGGGGCCACTTGGGGATCTGGGGCAAAAATCAGTACTTAGTCCTGCCTAGTGAAGGCAGGGGGCTGGACTCGATGACCTTTCAAGGTCTCTTCCAGTTCTAGGAGATGGGGTATCTCCATTAATTATTATATATTATAATGGTTAGTTGGACATCATCAAGTCAAGTATGGCTACTTCTGCTCCTTACCTGTGTTCAGTACTCAACTACAGAGTACACAAGGGCTATCGCTGATGTCTGTAACACTGATGCTGATGCTCCCCAGCTTGTGCTTGCCAGTTTCTGGACCAGATCGACATTGTCTTCATCTTGGCAGCTACCTTCTTCAGATGGTCATGGAAGGTTAGCTTCACTCCCAGATAGGTCGGAGTGGGGTCATGTCACACAGAGTTGCCACAGAAGGTTACTTTCAGGGCACTTAGTGTTCCTGTTTTTCGGATGTAATGCAGTGACTGTTTTTTTGTGAGGATTTGGCTTGAGCCTCCATTTCTGGAAATATTCCTCCATGGTGATAGGTCCTTGTTCAAGGTGGACTCGATGTCACTGAAGGTGGCTGCTTGGATTGCCAGGGCAACATCATCCGCATATGCAAATTTGCATGGCTTCATTGGAGGCATGTCACTCGTGTAAACATTGAAAAGCGTTAGCGCATGATGGCAACCTTCACACGGCCCACTCTGTTAAGTAAGAAATCATGACTAATGCCATCAATCTGGTGATCGAACATTGATCAACAATCTCCCGGTCTTCAGAGCAACTCAAGCCACCATAATGGCCATCTTCAGGGCCAAGTAACATGCCAGATAGGTTCTGCAACAAGGATCCTCCAACTTAACATTTCTTGGGTGAAGTGCGAGTATATTGCAAACACATTGAAGACGCATAACGTCGACGTCCTTACATTCCAAGAAACCCCCGTCTCCAGTGATCAGCAGGCTGGCTGCTACCATATCCATCCATTATCAAAACATATTTTGCATTTAAAACTGTGATTTGTTAAACAAAGGAAATATTATCTGTAGATAGGAATTGAACTGACTGTTTCTGATCAACATGTCCTTCAAGATTTTAGAAGTTGTAGATTTTATCCTCTCAGACCGAGTTTTTATTCATAGATTCAACTGAACTAGTTGAATAAACTGACAAGAAGAAAATATTCTCTCTGCATTTTCAGAAGAGGCCACTGCTGTCCAAAGCTGGTTTGAGGTGCTTAGCCAGTGACTTCCCCCAGCTCAGTGGGTTTGAGTTTCTTTTAAAACTTGCCAGCAAACATGTACGGCTTCATATTTTTTAACATTAATTTAAATTATTGTAATATATTATAATAATTTTAGGCCTTAACATATGTTATAATAATTCCAAATTAATTTTAAATAGGTTTATTTTACAAAAAAATAAACCTGTATTTAATTTAAATTTTAAAGGCCTGATATTTTAAAAAATCATAGATTTTTGTCCATCCTGGAATGTGTCTGACAGAGCCAGGTATAGGACCCAGGAGTGTGGCCTGTTGGCCAGTTCCCCTTCTCTAACCACTAGACAATAGTTCTTACTGAAAGTTGCCTTTTTATATTTTGATCCTTCATTTATTCAAGACGGGTTTGACTCCAGAGCCCCACTGCTCATGCGATCTTCACCATCTTTTCTGCCAGTAGCTTTACAAGTTCTGACTTTATAACAGATCTGTACTGCAGCTGGAAAACTGATTAATTTATCTGAAAGTTTTAATTAGCTCTGCAGCCATTTAACACATTAAAATCTCTTACACTGGGCTCCTTCCAGTGCTCTTGATGTAGACATGTTTTAATCATTAAGGAGTGAACACACAACAGCGTTGCCCCGTGTCAGTAAAACTCGATAGTTTCAGATACAATTTCATAAAGTATTCGTGGTGAGAACTGAGTTTTACCTTTTGAAAATTTCAGATTGCTGGAAAGATTAAAATGGCTGTGAGATTTTCCTTCAAACCTCTATGCTGTATGGATAAGAGTTACTCTTTTTTTCTCCATGAGCACAAGATTTTATATATATATATATATGGAAACAACATTATCTTGAGTATATATATACTCAAGATAATGTTGTTTCCAGCAGAATGTTTTATTTTCTCCTCACATAAACAGTTCAGTTTGGTCAGTGCACCTGTGTCTAAGGATGTAAATATTGGCCAAAACATGTAAACGATATAAAATCTCACTTCATTTATTTTACTGCATAATATAATTTTTTTGTAAGAATGAGAGGGTTTCTTTTCCACAGCTTGCATGCATTTGAATCACTTTTACCACACACACTCAGATGAGTACTGGAGACAATCTTTTTGGTTGTATCATGTTGAACCATTCAGTAAGTTGAAAACTTTAATACCACAGTCCAGGAGTTTCACCACCTGGGTTCATAAAATCAGGCATGTTTTTTTGTGATGATTCCAGTCCTACAATCCTTTAGGTCACATCCCATAATCCATTGTGGCTGCAAAGGATAACGGGACTGAGATCCTGGCAAAGAAAAAGGGGCTAGTTTTCTTAGAGGGTGCTGCTGGACAGTAGATGGTGCTGGGAGAAATTTGGGTAGTAGATGCTGGGGCCTGGATAGAGGGGGTGGATTCTTTGGGATGGCAGGTGCTGCTAGGGTGTTGGGGGAAGGCAGTGGAGCTTCAGTTCATCCCCTCTGGTCACACTGCATTCTGCTTCAGGGAAATGCCACCTGAAGATGGTAAGGAACGCATGAGCTGCGGAGTCAAGGCAAGTTGCTCCTCATCATCTTTAAGCAGAACTTCCATGGAGTAGAATAGGCCTGGGCAGGCGGTGAGGGAGAATAAGAAACTGTAGCAGAGCAGATATGGGGAAGTTGTAGCAGCAGCAGAAGGAAGCAGGATGTCTTATTTCCTTTCCTTGTTCTGTCTCCATGATTCCTAGCAGCCACCTGACGGTGATTTTGCTGCAGTGCCCTGCTCATGCAACCCATGTCAGATCCCCAACTTCCAATTTGAGAAAAGCGGACATAGTCACTGTGCCTAGCATGCCTGATTGGGAGCAACCCATCTGCAAATCATTCTGGATATGAATTTTGACAAGTGAGCGCAAGTAGGTGAGATCGCAGCCCAGAGGTCTCCTCCCCACGGCACAGGGACCAAGAACTGGAATTTGGGATTCCATGATTAGTGCTAACTGCAAGAAATTGATCTCAGAAGTTATTTTTATTACTTTAAGTGATGGCCAAATAAAAGTGTTCTTTGTATCGCCTCTAAATTATCGAGTTAATTCAAAACTCATGTAAAATCACAAGTCATCAAGAAATGATGAAGAACTGTGATTGGTTGAAGGGGACCCCAGACACACCCCTACTAAGTGATAGGTACTAACCCTCCTCCACAAAGAGATAACTTATCCTCCATTCAGAAAGTTAGGTTGGCAGTTGCTATTAATGGTAATAGTAATAGCAACTCTTCACTCCCCAGGAGGGGGTTAGAGTGTATTTACATCAGCAGGGAATGCTGTGCTGAAGTGTAGAGGAGAGTAAGTCAGCATTCATAATAGCCTTAGAGAGTGCTGCCTTAATGTATTTAGTTAGGGCAAGATATTTCTTGATTCCAAAAAATCACAAAATCAAATCTGGTGTTGAAAAAAAAAAAGTCTCAAAATATCTTTAGCTCTAGAGCATCTTGACAGCAACCTCTTGTGAAAAGTTCATGTAATTTCACTATTCTTTTGAGGGCTTTTTTAGAAAGAATAATTACTTTAAACAATATAGTTTTTAAATATATACTAAAATGTAGTGACTATCTCTAGAAACTCAGAAATGATTTGTTAGTGCAAGATGATTAGTACTGTAGAAAAGTAGAAAGAAAGTTAGTGTTTTCTCTGATGGCTTCAACGTGCAGCTTTGGGTAATGTCTAACTTTAATTTCCACTTGTGTGACAGAGAAAAATGTACACGGTGTTGTTGTAGCTCTGTTGGTCCCAGGATGTTAGAGAGAAGGCGGGTAAGATAATGTCTTTTACTGGTCCAATAAAAGATATTACCTCACCCACCTTGTGTCTCTAGAGAAAAATGTGTTATCAGATAATCTTGAACTCATTTTAGGTTAGCACAGAATGGAGAACTTTTCTTTTTTCAAAGACTAATACCACGTGATCTCATAGACATGGGTCAGAGCAGAAAAGTATCATACTTTGCACAAGAGATGAAAGGACCCCCAGAGTGTTCTCACTTATTTGACATGGCTCCTGAAAGAACAGTCTAGATTTTTTAAATCAAATTAAAGAGATTATTTGGGTAGTCATCTCACATAGATGCTACCATATCTTAGATCCCTGTTTTTTTGGGGTTTTTTTTTTGCCATTTACAGATATGCTATTTCTGCATAATTTCTAGACAGTAGACTTTTTTAGAAAATGGTACTTCAGATTACCTTGATTTATAGGCCAGCCTCTATCAACTTGATCTAAAGAGATTACTGAAAAATGTCTTGGGCTTCTGAATCTCATAGGCTATGGTTTAAAGAGACCTTCAGACAATCTGTCCTTGAACAAAGCGGTTTATTGATGTACCAGGGACAACTCATGTGCAAGACAAGTAGAGAAGTAGCTGGTATTAATCCCCCAACTCCTTTGGCCAGTTTACTAGTAGAAATTATCTTTTAGAGTTAGGTTCCTACTCCCACCTCATCTGGAGTCTGGTAGAGCTAGGCCCTTCTTTTGACAATAGCCAATTTGGATAGTACTGCAAAAATCACAGCAGGTATGGAGCAAACCAGTCAGAAGATAGTTACTTCTCCAAGGTTGCTATTCGTTCTGGATTTCTCATCCAATTTTCTTCAGCTGCTTTAGTCCAGAAACCAAGGGTTTCCAAATAGAGCTCCTGTAGCTGCTCCACCCGTTCCCTGAGCCCGCCTGAGCAGGTAATTTGAATATGTTGTTAAACTATGGAGAGTAGCTTGAATTCCATATTAATAGTCTAATCCTTGTTACTCTGTTCAGCAGTAGCAAGGCATGTTGCTGCTATTTAAAGGGTTACTTCAGCCTTACAATCTTAGCACTTTATGGGGAGGTTTATATTTTTATGTTGGTGATGGTAATGCTGGTTTATGAAGCCAGTGAGTTTCACAGTAACTTATCCACACTACGCTACATTTAATGAAGAGAAAAGAGTGTTGCATACTTGAACAATTCTCCTTTTCTCATATGCTATTTGAGATGCACCTTAATCTATCAGATTGACACGTTTTTCTCTACTATCCAAACAGTAAAATATATCTTAACAAGGTGAGTGTAAAAATGGGCTTTTCGTGTTTACACCATTTTTCAGCTGAGCTGTAGTTTCATATTTAAATTTAAACCAGTCTTCTGGGCCTAAAACAAAGTATGGGATTTTAGTGGAGGTGGGAGTGGCGGGTTCAATAACTTTTTGAACTTTCTGCATAGCACGTGTGACTTTTTAGAAAATCCTGTTCACAAAAAATCTATTGAAAAAACACCATCAGTGACAAAGTATAATAAATATGCTGTAATGGAACTACATAGGATTCTTAACTGTTAGAGAGGTGTTAATTGTAATTTCAGATTTGTAAATTCCTTGCATATTATTACAACTGAAACAGATTATGGCCTGCAAATTAATTGCCTGGAGCCGTGACCAGTAAAACATTTTGTTAAATCTTTCACACACTACAAGTTTACTAGGGAGCAGCATGACTTTTTTCATGTCTGCTATATGATCTGGTTTCCATCTTTATAAGCATAAGTGGGATAAAGGTTTTTCCATGACATCTATTTCCTGTATAACTTTGATATTTTGCTGCTATAGAGAGTTTATTTAAATACTATATGCTAAAATAAACATTTTAATAAACATCTAACCTTTTGTAAATTTCAGACGACTGGGTATTTCCTGAAAATTGCAGTGACTGTTTTCAGATTGATTCCAATGGACAGCCAGTAGCTACCCACAATACATCCTGCAGTAATTTATCCCTGCCACCGAATACTGACGTTGAAAGTGAAAGCAAGCAAACAGGCGAACACCAAATAAGCCATAAAGAGATTTTCACATTTTCGTCGAGGCCTCGATCAGCTCCTCATGGGAAGTCCCCGAATATGTCGCCAGAAGGCTGCATGTCTCCTTTGGATTTAAATGAGGACAGTGATGGGTTCTGTAGAGGAGCCCAAATGGAAGATGACTTTTATGGAAGTGACAGCAATGAAGAGGTGAGCCACTCTATACATGCAATACTTGATAAAGCACGCTTCATTCTAAAACTCTGAGGGTGAGATTCTGCCCTCAGGCTCATGGTTATACAAGGGAGTGAAGCCCTCCCCACCCCATATCCTCTCCTGATCAGCAGCAAGTTAATCTTGCTCAGTTTGTGTCTGTGAGGAGGGTGGGGAAGCTAGAGTTCTGTCCAGTTTGCAAGTTGGGCAAGGGAAGAGAGTAGAAGGATTCACCCCTCCCCATCACCTGCAACCTACAGGGCTGAGCCTAAGAGCTTAATCTAGCTCTTTATACATGTATACAAAGTATGCATAGGAATCACTTTGCTCACCGTTACTTCAGAATGCAGCCAAGACAGCTCAGTGGTTTAAAGGCAATCAGCAACACTGCACAGCGTTTTAGGTAAGGAAGTGAAAAACACTTCTTACAACAAAAATTACAGGGGAAGTTTAAGTAGGCAGCACGTGATTTAACTATGCTGAAATTTGACCAGAAAGCTGGGTCTGATGCTTGGTTTCACTCACTGGTCACCACTTCAGTTTTACATCTCATCTGAAATGTGGTAATGCCATGGAGAGTTCTGGGTTTGTATTCTGTTGCAATGTGAAAAATTTTGATCACTTGTATTAGTGAGAGAAAAGAAAAAAATCATCAGCTTCTAATATATTTATAAAAATGAAGCAGATTGTCATGTCAGTGAACAGTTGCATCAAGTTGTTATGGTAACTGCCTTTATTAACATTCCAGTCTATTTCATTTTTAATTAAAGAACTGTTTCTTATCATTCTAATCTTTTTCTCACAGACTGGGAAGGAAGTACAACAGAGTTATGTGATAGCAAGACAGATGAAACTTTGCAAAAATACTGTTCCATTCCTCCTGGGAAATTATTTTACAGATGCTAACTATAACCAATAGAAAATCTCAGAGGTGGTTTGTTTTTGTTTGGTTTTTTTGTATATTTTGTTTTCTTTTCACCTTAGACCTGTGAGACCTCATTATTTCAAATATGGTCCCAGAATTTCAGGGTTAAACCAATTAAAGTTGAGATAATGAATCATGAACAATGAGGGGGTCTTGTCTCTACCATATGGTGTCTGTTTTGGAACTCTTTAAAATCCATAGAGATTTTCTATGTCAATTATGCTCAAGAAAAGTCAGACTGGTTACTAACTGAAGCTAGATTAAGAAGACAGTTCTAAAACACTTCATTATGGTAAACTTTTCCCTGTGTTGTAAATCTTGGTATTTGATTCCTACACACTTTTATAACGTGTGTGTGTGTGTATAACACAATGAAGAGAAATTCTTTTCTTCTTAATTTAAACCAAATTGATTGCAAGACTCGTATATTCCAGTTCAAATATCTTTTCAATGTACCGAACCAGTGTTTCTGCTTACTCTTATTTAATATTTTGTACCACCATAGTGCTTAAAAAACCTCTAATCCCCTGGTTCTGCGAGGTTTTGTGCTCTCTCACACCTTTGACGTTAATATTAGAGGAGGATACATGGCACTGCTCAGGATCAGACTCGTAGCTCTTTATATAATGTGAAATAGACCTGAGGGCATATGGCTAACAAGAGTGTAATGAAGGAAAATTTCATATATTCCCATGTATCCTTGAGCTTTCAGTTCATATGCTAAAAGGCATCGTTGGCTGTGCTTGCAAAGGCCTTACACTCAACTTAATAGATAAGGTGAGTGAGGCACTTCTGAGTTTGTATGTCTGTGGCCTGGTCTACACTACGACTTTAATTCGGATTTATCAGCTTTAATTCGAATTAACCCTGCAACCGTCCACACAACGACGCTATTTATTTCGATGTAAAGGGCCCTTTAAATCGATTTCTGTACTCCACCCCGACGAGCGGAGTAGTGCCAAAATCGATTTTAGCAATTCGAATTAGGGTTAGTGTGGCCGCAATTCGATGGTATTGGCCTCCGGGAGCTATCCCACAGTGCATCATTGTGACCGCTCTGGACAGCAATCTAAACTCGGATGCACTGGCCAGGTAGACAGGAAAAGCCCCGCGAACATTTGAATTCCATTTCCTGTTTGCCCAGCGTGGAGAGCACAGGTGACCACAGATAGCTCATCAGCACAGGTAACCATGCAGGCTGATAATCGAAAAAGAGCACCAGCATGGACCGTGAGGGAGGTACTGGATCTGATCGCTGTATGGGGAGAGGATTCAGTGCTTGTAGAACTTCGTTCTAAAAGACGAAATGCAAAAACTTTTGAAAAAATCTCCAAGGGCATGATGGAGAGAGGCCACAATAGGGACTCAGATCAGTGCCGCGTGAAAGTCAAGGAGCTCAGACAAGCCTATCAAAAAACAAAAGAGGCAAACGGTCGCTCCGGATCAGAGCCGCGGACATGCCGCTTCTACGCCGAGCTGCATGCAATTCTAGGGGGGGCTGCCACCACTACCCCACCTGTGTTCGTGGATTCTGGGTCGGGGATAGTCTCATCAGCGACGCCTGAGGATTCTGCCGATGGGATAGAGGAGGAGGAGGAGGAGGATGAGCTTGCAGAGAGCACACAGCACTCCATTCTCCCCAACAGCCAGGATCTTTTTATCACCCTGACTGAAGTACCCTCCCAAGCCTCCCAAGCCAGTACCCAAGACTCTGACCCCATGGAAGGGACCTCAGGTGAGTTTACCTTTTAAAATATAAAACTTGTTTTAAAAGCAAACGGTTTTTAATGATTACTTTGCCTGACTTTGCATTCGCGGTCAGTTCAGCTACTGGAAAAGTCTGTAGCTACTGGAAACGTCTGTTAACGTGTATGGGGATGGAGCGGAAATCCTCCAGGGACATCTCCATGAAGCTCTCCTGGAGGTACTCCGAAAGCCTTGCCAGAAGGTTTCTGGGCAGTGCATCCTTATTCCCTCCTCCATGGTAGGACACTTGACCACGCCATGCTTGCAGCAAGTAATCTGGTATCATTGCCTGACAAAGCCTGGCAGCATATGGTCCCGGTGTTTGCTGGCATTCAAGCAACATCCGTTCTTTATCTTGTTGTGTAAATCCTCAGGAGAGTGATATCACTCCTGGTAACCTGGTTGAAATACGGGAACTTAATTAAGGGGACAGAGGTGGCCGTTCCTACTGGGCTGTTTGCCTGTGGCGGAAAATAAATCCTTCCCTGCAGTTAGCCAAGCGCAGATGGGAAATTGGCCCTGAGTTTTTCGCGTTTGGCTAGCAGGGATCTTCCCTGTTACCAGCCACGCGGTGGGGGGAGGGGTACCGTGATCATCCCAGAGAATTCATGGCGAGAGGGGGGGGTGGTTAGTTTGTTTTCTGGTGCTGCTGAATGTTAACAGAAAAACCGCAGCACTCTACTTGCCTGAAGGGGCCCAGACAAGCCCCCCCCACACTGCCTCCCCCCAACTGGCTGAGATTGGCCAGGCTTCTGCAGCACTCTACAAGCTATGCTTGGTATGTGGGAAAGGAGGGCGCAGAAGCTTACCATGGCCGCATGCAAGCCGAATTCTGTTGCCCAGACCTGTGATCTCTAGCAGCAAAGCCACAGGCACTCAGCATTAAGAGGCAAAATGCGACCTTGCACAGAAATCACATGTGCTATGTAATGTGAACAGTGTTGGTCACCGTGAAAGAGTATAAGCATTGTTCTGCAAAATGTAGCTTTTAAAACAATTCTCTCTTTTTTCTCCTCCCTACAGCAGCTGCAAATTCCTCAAGCCTCCCTCCTCCATCCCGAAGGTTATCACAGATAAGGCGTCGTAAGAAGAGAACGCGAGACGAGATGTTTTCGGAAATTATGGAATCCAGCCGCAGTGACAGAGCTCATGTGAATGAGTGGAAGGAAACAGTTTCAAAGTATAGGAAAGAAGTCAGTGAACGTGAGGACAGGAGGGACCAACGTGAGGAGAGGAGAGACGCTCGAGATGAGAGGTGGCGGCAGGAAGACCAGAGGATGAAGGATGCAACGCTGGGGCTGCTCCGGCGTCTGGTGGAGGTTCAGGAACGGCTGCTGGAAAACAGACTGCCGCTTCAGCCCCTGTTCCACCCTCCCCTCTCCCCATGTTCCGTATCCTCCTCACCCAGACGTGTAAGAACTCGGGGGGGGGAGGCTCCATACACCTTCCCATTCCACCCCAGTAGACAGCCCAAGCAAAAGGCTGTCATTTTTTTAACCTTTTCTTTGTGGCTTTTTCCTTCCCAGCAATCCTCCTCCCAAATACCACCCGGGTTCCCTCCCTCTTTTTCTAATCTATTAATAAAGAATAAATGATTTTTAAATGATAGTGACTTTATTTGGTTTGAAAGAAAGCTGGGGGAAGGGGCAGGGTGGGTTCCTTACAGAAAATCAGTCAATAAAGGGGGCGGGTTTTCATGAAGGAGAAACAAACAGATATTTCACACTGTAGCCTGGCCAGCCATGAAACTGGTTTTTAAAGCTTCTCTGATGCACAGCGCTTCATGGTGTGCTCTTCTAATCGCCCTGGTGTCTGGCTGCGCGTAATCAGCAGCCAGGCGATTTGCCTCAGCCTCCCACCCCGCCATAAAGGTCTCCCCCTTACTTTCACAGAGATTGTGGAGCACACAGCAAGCAGAAATAACAATGGGGAGATTTCTTTGGCTGAGGTCAGAGCGAGTCAATAATGATCTCCAGCGACCTTTTAAACGGCCAAATGCACATTCTGCCACCATTCTGCACTTGCTTAGCCTGTAGTTAAACAGCTCCTGACTCCTGTCCAGGCTGCCTGTGTATGGCTTCATAAGCCATGGCATTAAGGGGTAGGCTGGGTCCCCAAGAATAACTATGGGCATTTCAACATCCCCAACGGTTATTTTCTGGTCCGGAAAGTAAGTCCCTTGCTGCAGCCCTTTAAACAGAGTAGTGTTCCTGAAGACGCGAGCGTCATGAACCCTTCCCGCCCAGCCCGCGTTGATGTTGGTGAAACGTCCCTTGTGATCCACAAGTGCTTGCAGCACCATTGAAAAGTACCCCTTGCGGTTTATGTACTCGGTGGCTTGGTGCTCCGGTGCCAAGATAGGGATATGGGTTCCGTCTATTGCCCCACCACAGTTAGGGAATCCCATTGCAGCAAAACCTTCCACTATAGCCTGCACATTTCCCAGAGTCACAAACTTTCGTAGCAGCACCTGAGTGATTGCTTTGGCTACTTGCATCACAGCAGCCCCCACAGTAGATTTGCCCACTCCAAATTGATTCCCGACTGACCGGTAGCTGTCTGGCGTTGCAAGCTTCCACAGGGCTATCGCCACGCGCTTCTCAACTGTGAGGGCTGCTCTCATCTTGGTATTCTGGCGTTTCAGGGCAGGGGACAGCAAGTCACAAAGTTCCATGAAAGTGCCCTTACGCATGCGAAAGTTCCGCAGCCACTGGGAATCGTCCCAGACCTGCAACACTATGCGGTCCCACCAGTCTGTGCTTGTTTCCCTTGCCCAGAATCGGCGTTCCATGGATAGAATCTGCCCCATTAACAACATGATCTCCAAAGCACCGGGGCCTGTGGTTTCACTGAATTCTGTATCCGTGTCCGTGTCCATGTCCTCATCATGCTTGTCGCTGCGCTGCCGCCGCCACTGCCTCCTCGCCTCGTTTTTCTGGTCCTGGCTGAGCATAAACTCCACGAGAACGCGCGAGGTGTTTACAATATTCATGACTGCTGTCTTGAGCTCAGCGGGCTCCATGCTTGCCGTGGTATGGAGTCTGCAGTGTTCACCCACCCAGGAAAAAAGGCGCGAAAATGGTTGTCTGCCGTCCGTTGCTTTCATGCAGGGAGGGAGGGAGGAGGTGAGGCTGTACCCAGAACCACCTGCGACGATGTTTTTTGTCCCATCAGGCACTGGGATCTTAACCCACAATCCCAATGGGCGCGGGAGACTGCGGGAACTATGGGATAGCTATGGAATTGCTACCCACAGTGCAACGGTGCAGAAATCGACGCTAGCCCCGGTACTTGGACGCACACCACCGAAGTAATGTGCTTAGTGTGGCCGCATTCATTTCGACTTTATACAACCTGTTTTTCAAATCCGAATTATCTAAATTCGGATTAATCCCGTAGTGTAGACATACCCTGTATGTAACACATTAACTTTGAATGCCACTTCTGTAATTCAGGAAATGTTCTAGGCATCAGTGACAAAACTCACTGATTTGGGGAAAATTGAGAAACCAAAAAGAGGGGAAATGGGGGACAGTGGAGCCAATGCCATCTGATTATCACATCCCCAGATAATTGCACGGGTGCTTGAAGCTATAGATCAGTGGTTCTCAACCAGGGGTATGTGTACCCCTTGGGGTAAACAGAGATCTTCCAGGGGGTACATGGACTCATCTAAATAGTTGTCTAGTTTTACGACAGGCTACATAAAAATGACTAGCAAAGTCAGTACAAACTAAAATTTCGTACAACTTGTTAATACTGCTCACTATATTATATACTGAAATATATTCCAATTTATTTATTTTGTAATTATATGGTACAAATGAGAAAGTAAGCAATTTTTCAGTAATAGCGTGGCTGTGACACTTTTGTAATTTTATGTAAGCAAGTAGTTTTTAAGTGAGGTGAAACTTGGGGGTACACAAGACAAATCAGAGTCCTGAGAGGGATACAGTAGTCTGGAAAGGTTGAGAGCCACTGTTATACTCAAACAACTGATAGATGGCGCCCATTAATGCTTTCTAACATAACAATGTCCTGCTCTTCCTGTAGTTTAACATGTTAATACCCTGAATGTCTTATCTCCCAGACAAGGTAATGGGGGGTGTGCACACAACCCTTGGCATGGGGGGGAGAATGGGGGGCACTGGTAAAAGGGGAATTGGGAGGAAGGGGGAGAATGGGGTTGCACATAAAGCCCCTGCCATGAGAGGGAGAATGGGGAACTCTGGCATGGGAGGAGGAGAGACTGGGGGAAGGTGCAGGGAGTCCCTGAAACAGAAAGGTTCAGGGAGCTTGTGGGGTAGAAGGGAGGGATGCAAGGCACCACTGTGGTGTGCAATGACCTTGGCCTAGAGACACTACAAAGCATTCAACCCCCTAGTCCTATTGACTTGTGTGCAAAGTTACACATGTGTAAGTGTTTGCATGATTGGGACTTAATACTATAGGTAAAGGCTTAATTGTTAAATATCTCTGAATACTGAACAAAATGATTAGCTCGGTAAGGTGAAGGTAGATTTCAACATTTCGTGTAATCCTGCTTTATACAACATTGCTAAACTTAAAAACACCTAAAAGAGGTTGTGCTTTGGGAGAAATTATGTGTGATCCAAAAGCTTGCAGCCACATCATTGTGTTTGATCTTGTCTGTTCTCATGAAATAAGCAGGATAGGAGATTCTAGGTCAATACTTAGAGGAGAGCTCACTAAGGTGCGGAAGGAGGGGTGGGTGATGATTCGGCGTCACTCTCAGAGCCTGTACTTAACCATTAGAATCCTAGAATATCCGGGTTGGAAGAGACCTCAGGAGGTCATCTAGTCCAGTCCCCTGCTCAAAGCTGGACCAACACCAACTAAATCATCCCAGTCAGGGCTTTGTCAAGCCGGGTTTTAAAAACCTCTAAGGATGGAGGTTCCACTACCTCCCTAGTTAATTGTCTTCGCAAGGTGCCTTTTTGTTCAACTCAGATAGAAAACTAAGGGCTGTGGTCATTAAAAATCCCATGTCATGTTCATAAGAAGGGAAGTTATCTTTCCTAAGAAATATGGTATCATTTGGTTCCCTGTAGTAACCTTAATAGTAACTGTTCTCACTGCCCAAAATGACATACCAATAGTTATTTTTTACTTCCAAAGAGTGAGTCTATCTTAAATACAGTTAGAGAATTCTATATGCTGCATAATGTTTCTCATTATATCATCATAATCTTTGTGTTTTCCGGGGTGTGTGGCAAATGATCAGTTAGCTGACAGGTGCATGTACAATTATTCATGATCTCTTTAGAAACTGGAGGTTATCCCTTCTTGTCAGGAACAGAAGCTTTTAAATATTGTATGAACCAAAAACTACCGTATTCCAGTAACTACAGAGAAGGACTTTCAGTTCATTTATTATCTAATGTGGATTATGTTAAATAATGTCAATATGACAGCTAGCAAAGCACTACATGTACAATCCTAAAAGATAATTTAAAATAAACAAACCTACATTACAATAAAAATTATAGTTTTTGCTTAATTTCACTACCAATTTACTAATTCAGAGTTAAGGCTTTCTTTCACATGAAAGAAAAGTCAATGAACTAGATAATTATTTAGTGTTTATATTTTGCTTGTATTCTTGCACTAATGTATTTTATATTACTTCTGTAGTCAGTAGTATATTGATATTCTAGGTGCTCATTTAATTTTTCAAATCATTCTCTAATTTGCACCGCAAAAACAAACTACAGAAAAATGTTTTATAGTGGGCTGTAAAGTCAGGACTACCACACCTGATCCTAAAATAGGACACAAGACTGCTGACTTATAGTACCCGTTATATTAGCACAATCTAAGACATCCTTGCAAAATCATCATGAATATTTCTTAACCCCGGGACAGTATCCGTTCACATGACTTTGCCATTATTATAATAAAAAAATGATATTTACTCACCCAGTTAAGCTGCATTTTTGCAAGCCTACTCTAAAAATATCTTGAACCTGATATGCTGAAGATACTAGATGTTTACTGTTTTTCAATATGTTTGAAAATCACATATAGTAAATTTATATCTAATTTAAAAAGTCACAGAAAAATATAAATGCAAATAAAATATATTTCTTATCTGTGGGTCCATGACTTCTAGCCTTCTCTTTTTAGGTTAGTTGTTTTGGGCATGTCATTTTTGTTTGCTTTGTACTGTGCCTGGTATTCTGATTCCTCGGTTTGTATGATTTTATACTCATTAAGATAGATTTACTGAGTGCACCTATGATGCCAGCTAATACCATCACAACAGGATAAGTAAGCCAGTTATAATAAATTGCTTTTTCGTGAAAAAAAAAATTTCCAGTCATGTTTATTTTACAGTTGGTGACTGTGGATTGTAAACTCATAGACACGTGAAGCCAATATTGGCAGATAGCTGGGTATTAAGAACAGACTGCTAAAATAATTTTCTGTTTGATAGTTCTTATAGATTCTGGCTCCTGATCTCTCACCTGGATTGAAACATTTGGGATATACTGAGCAGCAGGGGGAAATTATGCCGGAATAAGATATAGCTAGGATAGAAAAAAGAATGTTCCCCCTTTCCTAAAATTACTGGCATTAATTGATTTTAGGACCATCACTTTGAAGCATCTTCCAGACAAAGAATGTTTCTGCTGAGGAACAAAGGTCAAGCCTGTAGTGCTTTGTAAAGAATGAAGCTTCTGCACTTCTGTGCAGTCCAGATGTCTCAGGCTGGGAGAGAGGTCCGTTCCAGAAAGGAAATCATCAGGTCACAAATTTTCCACTTTAAGTTCTAGGGACCAAATTCCGATCTCACCTCAGGGTAAATTTGGAATCAGTGGAGCTACTCTGGCTTTATACCAGTGGAAGTAAATCAGACTCTGGCCCCAAAAATTGTATGTTTATGGAAGGGAGTTATGTACTTGCGACTCAAGTAGTGAGTATCAATGCATAAAGACTCACTAACCTACAAGTAGGGCCCTTCATTTTTGTTTTTTATCAAAATCTTCCAAAAAATTACTGGATTTTTTAAAACCTGGGATTTGGATTTTTCTGATTTCTGCCCACATTTTGTACTGGCTTGAACTCAACGGACCTGGCTCCTGCCTCAAAGACTCCCTATTGGATGGCACGACATGCCTGTACCCATCCTCCTTTCCCCCCACACACTGCAACCATGAGTATCTGGCACCCCTATTCCCACCAGGCATCCTCTCTTCCCCTGAATGTCCCGCCATGAGTACTGGGCACCCTCTCCCACCTGCTGCAACCATGAGTACCTAGCACCCCCATCCCCCACCAAGCATCCCTTGCCTCCCACCTGCTCCCCCCCCCATGATAGACCTAGTGTCACCGCCCAGAGAGGAGCCAAGGGCACAGAGCCCCTTCCACTTCAGCCACCAGACAGAGCCCCCATCCAGCCCCCAAGCTGCGAACAGGTCACTCCAATCTCCCTGCGGCCGCAGAGGAGCACATGGTGTGGGCAGTGTCCCACCTGACTCAGCTGATGTAGAGAGAATATTTTTAAATTCAGCTACATCCAAGACCACAGTAGAATGCGCCTTGGAAAAGACACTTTGAAAAAGCTGCAGGGAGCCTGTGGAATTCGCCCTGAAGCCCCTTGTATCAAATACAACTGCGCAAGTCACCAACAGTAAACTGGTTTTGTTTGTGTAATGGGGATTAGAGAGAATGGTTTCAGAAACAATGCACTCTTCCTTTTTTCTATTTGTTGCTTTTTTTTCTGTCCCCCCCCCCCCTCTGATAATATGTGCAATTAATTTTTCATTGATTTGTCACCCGTTTTTTAATTTTTTGAAATAAATACTGATAAATTCCCAGGAAATTAATAAAATAATGCCAGAAACGAAGGGCTTTACTTAGGAGGCATGTGAAAGCCGGGCCAAATGGCTCTGCTGTGAGCTAAGTTTCAAGGAGAAGGGATCTTTGAATCTCCTTATGCTGTGGGCTGGAGGCCACGGAACACTCAGGAGTGCCTATCCATGCATAATAATAACTTTAGAGAACCTACCATGGATGGAACTTTCCCTTCTCTGCCATCCGGAGGGAAATATTTGGGTTTGCAAATTAGTTTTCAAGCTGGAAAATGCAATCATTTATAAATACCGTTTGTGGGTAGCTAATTAGTCATTGAAACAGTTAAGTGCTGTTATTAAACTGCCAGTCCCAAATGATCAGAAAACAGCAGAACAGCTTCTTATCTTGCTGCAGCTTACCACAAGTGACTTATTCTATATTTGTTCAAGCGGCCATACTTTCAAACTGACAACTAAATTCTAATGTATATCTCTCTTCTGTCATAGACACTGTCTAATTAGACTCAGCTGTTGGCATCCGCCCATTCAGTCAAACCTAGAGCAAAAGTCAGAACTCTTGCCGGTTTACAACACAGCATAACAACGGCAGTATCATACAGCGCTATCCAAAATGTTTTGGATATAACAGATGAGCTCATCTGTGAAGCCTTCAATTGAGTCAGGAAATTTTCTGCACTTACATAAGTAAAAGAGCCAGCATAATACAATTAAATAAGACAGTGTACTCTCGCAAAGAGTACAAATCAGTTTTACCCTGACTTTTTGACATTAATACTCTGCATACAGAAGGCCTGTGTCCCATCTGCTCCAAGTAGATGGCCCTCAAGAGTCGTTAGAATGATCTTCTTAAAATTACAACCCAGCAAGAGCAATCAATTTTAAGTATCCAGAAATTATTGTGCAACTGCCCATCTGCATGTTCTTTCAAGGAATGTAGTACAGCAATAGCCATGCTAACTCCTCAGGGAAATCATTCGCGTCTTCAGTATACATATGCTGTGCTAGAGTTAATCAGACAAACTTTATTGATAGTCCTGGCACAATTTATTACTGAATATTTAACAAACAAAATGATTATAAAACCCAAGTTCAATAGATAGGTGGGAGGGATTTAAGTTTAAGTTAAATCAGGATTATCCATTTGTCTCCAATATTTGAAAATAATGTGACATTTCCTTTAATAATCTGTCAAATTACAATAATGTGACTTAATAGTGCAGGTTTATAGCATAGCTTTTAAAATAACTGTGGTGTGGCAAATAAAAGTCTGGAAAAAAGAGAAATGTGTCTTTGTGCCCCAGTGAAATCCCAAACTAGGGAAATAAAGTAATATTTACAACCTTCCAAAATGCATATAACTTTAGCAGTAACAAAAACAAAATGAACAAAAGCAGCATATTAAGTGTTTATAAATGTTAAAGGCATTTCATAGAACTGTAAATCTCATGTTGTGCATGTAAAACCTACAAGAAAAATAAATATTGTTGAAATGGCTACATGTGTGAAGTTTCAGATTTCTTCTATAAAAATAGTGCATATTAATCTCTTTTCCAGTTATTTGCAAGCTAGTAGGGTCAGTGATGCTAAACTAAGATATTGTTATAATCAGAGTTTATTTTCATTTACCGTTCCTTATATATTCTGTACCTTAATACAAAGAGAGAGATTTTCAAGGTGTTAAATGGCTTATGCCATGGAATACATTAATAAAATATTATGAAGTGTTGTGCATACCTCCGTAGCTCATTGATTCATGCAGGTGTTTCACAAATCACATTTAGAAAGTTTAGCCTGAATGCATTACATTCAGCCTACTTCTCTCATAGGGTGGTGGATTCTGTCCTCCTTAACGTCCTGTTTGCTTCCCTGCACGTAGCTCCTATAAGCCTTAGTTCAGAAAAAAACCTTATGCACGTGCTTAACTTTAAGTTTGTGCTTATGTCCCTCTAAAGTCAATGTGCGTAAAGCATGTGCTTAAGTGCTTTGCGGAATTGGGGCTGTAATCTGATTTTAAATTGAATTCCACCCTTAAATAATATACATTATTATAAATTTGGCTTTCACACATCTTTCAGGATGAATTGGGAAGACTGGGTGATTATGGAAACCATATAGAACATTAATGTTTGCTTCCATTCGACTGTTTCAGGGTTTATGTACTTTCTCATAGCACTGAGCTGATTTAACGCATCCTCATCGTAACCTTCACTTTCATATATTGCTTCCAAAAAGATGCTGGATGATAAAACAGGAAAATAGGAGCCGTCTGTACAGAGATTGGGGAAACGGAGCGCATTCTAATTGCATTTTTAAATTTATAGTCTGAGGAGATAAAAGAAAACCTTGCAGCCAAAAGGCCTCCAAATTTATTTCCTGCTTCTGTTATTTACTTTAACACTTCAGTGTTTTATATTTGCAGCTAACCTACTAATCTGCTTATAAAGTGCCATGTACATTTACAGCACTGGATAAAAAGGTTTAATAAATAATATAGGTCCCCTTTTTTCTGGATTTTTATCCTTTAGAATTCTGTTCTTAAGGGAAAATAAATACTTTGTGACTTGAGCACCCTTGATAAAAATATTCATGAACAATTAATTGTTTTGGTCTCCATGTGGATGTGGTTGCCGAAAAGCTGCTTAACTCATTTTATAGGGAAAGCCCTGTGTGATTGTGGGGGACAAGAGGAGAGACCATTCTGCCATAACGCTTTTTTCTTTTATATTAAGAACAAAATCATACAATAACAACAAAAACCCTATAATTGAGAAAGACCTGTAGGTAATCATTATCCTCTACCCACAACATGTTCGCTGCTCTTGTCTTATGTAAACCCACTCAAAGAAAACGTAAAACAAAATAAAGCAATAGGAGAGAAGTGTATTCTTCATGAAAATATATAATACAATGCTACTATATTTCTTGGAAAGATTATTATATAATGGGTTTTCTTTTAAATATGAATTTCCCCTTGTAGGGTCTAGTCCTGGTCCCAGTGAAGTGAATGACAAAACTCCCTTTGATTTCAGTATCAGCAGGATTGGACCCTAGAAGGTGAAATATGCATATTTAAGGATGCAACATTCATGTTGTAGCCATCCTTCCAACAAATACAGTAGTACTGTGTTGTGCCTGTGGAGGAGAGGAAGTGTGGCACCTGATTGAATTAGGATGGGAGGCCTCCATTTTCCCCTCCCCTGTGTCAATAAGGACCATGGGGTGACCATCGCTAGTTTACCCAATCTTTCCTCCTCCCATATCACATGATTTTCTGCTTGCTGTTTATTTTTTAATTGAAATTTAAGGGAACATCAGAAGTGTAATTCTTGGATGTTTTGTATAGACCTTGTTTGGAAGAAGAATAATGGATTCATAAAGTATTCTTAAATGTTATTTGCTAAATTATTTTTTGGTAACTTTCAAAGCGGGGCAAGGTGATCTCTGCAGACAGATATGTTTAGGATTTATATACAATATGTTAAAGTGTCACCTACCACTACAGTAGTCAAGCAGATATCAACATTGTAGACTTTTCTACCTTACATGTTATTGGTCAGCACAAGTTTGTAAACCACATTACACTAAGAAGTATATTAATGATGTACAGACTTTTGGGGTTTCCAGCAGTCTGAATTAGAACAGGAATTTAGGCCTATATATTCAAAGCAGGCTGTCATTTTGGGGTGCTCAACTTGAGATACATAGACCTGATTTTTGTAAAGGTCCTGAGCACCCAACGCTCCATTCTCCTTCACTGGGAGCAGCAGATGCTCAAAATCTTTGAAAAATCTCAAGTTAAGCCATCATAATTAAAGTGCAATTTTGAAATCTTAGGACTAAATATTTGCAAACAGATCTTAAACCAGTGGAGGGTAGTTTCCTCTCAAAATCACTGTTGTTTTCTTTCCCAAATTTAGGATGACCCCAGTGAATTCATCCAAAGTGCTTCAAACCTCAAGACCAGCCACAGTATATCAGGGTCATCTGATTCTGCAGTTTTTAAAGTGATCCCATTAAAGATGATGTCAGGAAGTCCTGAGCACTGGAAGTATAAAGAATATAGCAAACATAGCCACCTGGAAACACTATCATCAGCCCCACAAGATTCGGTTGTGAAAAAAGTAGAGCCTGATAATATTCCAAGAAGCTGGATGCCTACCCCCTGTCTTTCTCCAACTGGAAGTAAACCTGAATTCTCTAAGGAAAGCCCAAGCACCTCTGAAAAAACAAAGGATACATCAGTGAGTCAATTAAGAGCATCAATATGTAAAAAGTCCCTCAAAGAAATCTTAAGAGAGAATTCAAGTCTGAAAGCTGAGACTACTGTAAGTGATTTTGCTTTGGAACTAAATGATTTACATTGTTTGAACAGAAAGGCTGTAACAGGGTCCAAACCTATACTAATATATATCTAATCTATTGGTTTTTAGTAAGTGTTTTGACACAGTCCCACATGACATTCTCACCAGCAAATGAGGAAAATAGGGTCTAGGTGAAATTACTATAAGGTTTGTGCACAACTCAGTGAAAGGTCATACTCAAAGAGTAGTTACCAATGGTTCATTGTCAAACTGGGAGGATGTATTTTGTGAGGTCTAGCAGGGATCAGTCCTGTATTATTCAATATTTTCATTAGTGACTTGGATAATAGAGTGAGAGAGTATGCATATGAAGATTGCAGATAACACCAAGCTGGGAGGGGTTGCAAACACTTTGGAGGACAGCATTAGAATTCAAAACGATCATGACAAATTGATGTGGACACTGGCGAAATGAGGACAGACACATGCATGGAAATAAGTCCCAGGATGCAATTTATTAAACATTAACAAAGGAGCAGGGTGCTACCAGCCCAACTCCCATATTATCATATACCAGGCATTTAATTGATTCCAGTGCAGGGGTTACATATATGGCTCTGTACCATATACCCCATAACGAATGGTAGGCTCTCCTTAGCCTCGCCCCCTCCCCCAGGTCTCTGCTTTCTGAGTCCTAGCACCTTTCTCCCCGTGAGGGGGACAAAGAGTGCAGCGGGGTGGGGACCTTGGCCCATGAAGGCCACAAGGTCTCACCCTATCCCATGAGCCCAAGGCCCAACACCAAAATCCCATGTCTTTTACCTCTGGGAATCGTTCATTTTATTCTCTTAACCAGACTGGAAATTGGCCATGAGTTGCAACGAATAAACATCTCTGCCCCGGTACCTTGGTTAGGTAATAAGTGCGTCCCTGCTTAACCCACTGTGGCTTGAAGGTGCCGCAAAGGAGGCAAAAAAACTCCCTGGTCTTTTGCCAATTGGCCCATGATTGGCTAGACCCGCAGTACCTGCCAGGCCAGGTTCCCATTCCTAGTGCGGGTGGGTAGAGCGGGCTGCTGGAATGGAGGCTCCACATGACCCTTAATGCTGGGCTAGATCCTGGCAGCTGCAGACTGCTGGCCAGTCAGCATCCCTCTCTCCCAGCTGGCCAATGGGTGCCAGAGACTCCCAGAGAGAGGAGATACCTATTGTCCCTTGGCGAGTGTCTCTCTCCCTTGCTACTGGCACTGTCCCCCTTTCACCACTGGTCCCATCAAGTTCCCGCACCCATTCTTGCAGGTGGGTGGCATTTGGAGAATTGATCTGACTGAAAACAAGATGAAATTCAATAAAGATAAGTACTAAGTACTTCCCTTAGGAAGGAAAAATCAAATGCCCAACTGCAAAATGGGGACTAACTGGCTAAGTAGTAGAACTGCTGAAAAGGATCTGGGGGTTATAGTGACTCACATATGGAATATGAGTCAACGGTGTTGTGCAGTTGTGAACAAGGCTATTGTCATTCTGGGGGTGTATTAACAAGAGTGTTGTACATAAGACCTGAGAGGTAATTGTCCCGCTCTACTTGGCACTGAGGCTAGGTCTACACTACCCGCCTGAATCGGCGGGTAGAAATCGACCTCTCGGGGATCGATGGGACGCGACAATCGATCCCCCCAATCGACGCTCTTACTCCACCAGCGGAGGTGGGAGTAAGCGCCGTCGACGGGAAGCCACAGAGGTCGATTTTGCCGCCGTCCTCACAGCGGGGTAAGTCGGCTGCGATACATCGAATTCAGCTACGCTATTCACGTAGCTGAATTTGCGTATCTTAAATCGCCCCCCCCTGTAGTGTAGATGTAGCCTGAGACCCCAGCTGGAGTATTGTGTCCAGTTCTGAGCACAACACTTTAGGAAAGCTGTGGATAAACTGAAGAGAGTCCAGAGGAAAGCAACAAAGAAGACAAAAGGTTTAGAAAACTGGACCTATGAGGAAAGGTTAAAAAAACCTGGGAATGTTTAGTCTGAGAAAAGAAAACTGAGGGGGGACCTGATAACTGTCTTCAAAGGTGTTATGGGCTGTTATAAAGAGGATGATGATCAATTGTTACCATGTCCACTGAAGACAGGACAAGAAGCAGTGGGCTTAATCTGCAGCAAGGGAGATTTAGGTTAGATATTAGGAAAAACTTTTTAGATATGGTATAAGGTAGTTAAGCTGTGGAGCAGGCTTTCAAGGGTGGTTGTAGAATCTCCGTCACTGGATACTTTTAAGAACATATTGGACAAACATCCGTCAGGGGAGGTCTAGGCATATGTGGTCTTCACAGGGGGCTGAATTTGATGACATCTTGAGGTCCTTTGCTGTCCTACATTTCTATGATTCTATAAATCATTAGCATCAGTTGAGAAATAATAAAATAGTATATTTTTCATCCAGATATACGCAAAATATATTTCACCACATCAGTGTTTAAAAAGAATATTTCAGTTCCCGAGTTTGGGTTCTTAAAGTTGCATTGCGTATAAAATAGCCCTGTACCTACAAACAGAAATCATTGAGGTTTACAAACAAAAAGCTAATAGGCTTGAATAGTCATACAACTCAAGTTCTCAAAGTGTGTGAATTACAAATGCAGGCATAGTTTTGGGCAGAAAGGCTAGGAAGGAAAATTGATAGAGTTTCAATAGCAATCTACCGGAAAAACCATAAAAAGATCACTAGTCTGTGCACTTCATAGTCTCTCTGCAGCAGTCCTGAACAATAATCAATGATCTGATTGAAGGCTAACAGTAAGGCAGTGTCAGAGACTAAATCCCCAGGCTACTTCG
Source organism: Trachemys scripta elegans (assembly GCF_013100865.1). Taxonomy (NCBI): domain Eukaryota; kingdom Metazoa; phylum Chordata; order Testudines; family Emydidae; genus Trachemys; species Trachemys scripta. The sequence continues at coordinate 2,167,805 of NC_048304.1, read as the reverse complement.
GGGACTGTGTTCAAGTCCATCAAATTGATTTTTTTCCCCCATGTGATTTTATTTTTTTCCTTCTTGTATTCTCCTTATGGCTACATGCAGTGATTTGAGAATAAATTAGCCTGTTTCACACAAATGACAGGACATTACTTAGGAGTTAAGGATTTTCTTCCCACGTTATATATTAAAAAGTCTGCTTTGAATAAGAAATTAGAGTTTTACTTTCAAGCACATTCTATAGGCAGATCAAAGAGCATGTTCTTATGACACCCTTTGGGCAGTGTCATACTTTGCTATTTGGAATATAAGGCTTCTTTTTTTCCCAGCTCCCGGCCCATCCTCAGTCCATTATAAATGGGCTGCACTTCTTCCTGAATTTACTGGGGGTAGTCCAGACATGTTACTCAGGCTTCTGAGCATGGTCTCTCTCCTTTCTTCACCCACCAGAACTTCTGCCACTGGAGGTGAAGATGTGACAGTGGCACAACCCTCCTATTGATCATCTCTAAAACCCAGCTATACACTTGATTTGGGGACTATCTATTTTCTAGTTCCTGCCCTTCAGAGAGTCACAGAAGCTTTCATGAGGGCATCTGTGTATTCCCACTTGTGGGATCTGGCACCCCAGTGTCAAATTACAGAACTGCCTTAAAAAGCCATCTCTGCTGGGGGGCAGGAGGGGTTCACAAGAGATCTTGCATGAGGGGGGTGGCATTGTCCCATGGTGTATAAGGTAGTGCCAGCTCCCCCCCCCCCAAACAACTCAGTCCTTCTCCCTAATTGCAAGTTCCTAATGTCTTCTAGCGTGCCAAGCTATAGGGGAAGGAGGGCAGGTAGTATGAATGCACAGAGATTTCCCTGGAAGAACAACAGTTTCTGCTAAGGAACCTCTCTTTCTTGTTTGAGAATCTCTTTGTGTGAGATTAGCAAGCAGTGCTATACCAGAAAGATGGTAGATGAGGAGTTCTAGCTAAATATGGATGTCTTGTTATTATTTATTATATTTATTACCTAAGACCTCTAGTCATTATGCTAGGTACTGTACAAACAAAACAAAACACAGAACAAAAATACAGTCCCTACCCCCGAAAGCTCTTGTGGCATGGATCTTTAAACCAGGATATACTTCATTCCTGGTTACATTTTAGCTATGTTCTGTACATCTCGGAATCCAGTGAGAGAGTCTCTGATTGGTAATGAGGTCTCTCTGGCATTTATCCCCATATGCTCCAGATAACTTGGATTTTTTAAAGAGCTTGGTCTTTTCCAGGTACAGACAGAGTGCCCTCTTTACATCTAGGTCATAGAGGCAAGTTTCCCCTGGGTGGGATTGGGGACTGGGGAAGAACACAGAGAGAGAAATACATTGAGATAAGAGGAAATCCAAGACCACTGTAGTTGTGAAGCTGGGAAGGGGCCTCATGATGACATTGTCCTTGTGAACCACAGTATAAGGTGCAGTGGCTATCCAAGCACAAAACCCACTCACTCTTCTATCAGATGTAACTGCTGCAGTTGATAGAATACAAATCAGCAGTTAGGAAATGCAGACAATTGATGAGGGGAGCTAAAGGTATCAGTGAAAAATCTATGGCCAGTAGTCTTAAGGATAATAATAAGAAATTCCTTAAATATATCAGGAACAAAATCAGGAATCTTCTCACATGAATGTGGGAATGCATTTTTTGGAGCATCTGATAAAGCATTTTTAAACCTCTACCATTTAACATTCACATTTTTATGTTTAAAATTTTCTACCCATTCAGTTTTGCTCATTATCGATTTCAGCTTCAGGAAATTGTTCCTTTTAATGCACCAAATATGTATATTACTGGTCAGAACTATATTCTGCTTGCAAATAAATTAATTAGCTCATGATCACTTACTAGTGGCTTTAGTTTTAGCCCTTGCTCCATGGCTAATAGCCTTGTCCATTACATCCATCTGTCTATTCACGGCTGTTAATTTGTACATGAATGAAATAGTGCACATTCATATATGCCAGCTGGTCCCTTCAGGAGTGTTAGTTTCTTCTAATGTATAACAAAGTGCATGTCATCTGTCACCAACAGGCATGTGACCCATTGTTCTTACAGCAGGTCATCGATTCCAGGTATTCCCAGCAGGAAAACTAGTGGATCCCACAATTGCTGTGTTGAGATAATATAGGAACAGATAGATTCCCCAAAAGGCTGTTTTAGTGGTATTCCCACTACGTGTGGGCAAGGAACCTATTGCTCCATAATTTCTCTAGCAGTTTTGGGGTTATTTGTCCTATATTGTTTTCAGACTCCCTGAAGTGATAGGCTATTAGTATAATGTTTTGTAATGCCTTTTCTGGAATATAATGCAGATCGTGGACTTTTTTTTCAAGATATCTTCCCAGTACATCATTGTAATTCTTTTTCTACAGTCCTTTCCCAAGCTACCATGTACCATAGATCCCAGGGCCAGAAGGGCCCATTGTGATATCTAGTCTAAACACAGGACATAAAACTTCTCCGAAATAATTTCTAGAGCAGATTTTTTAGAAAAACATCCAGTCTTGATTTTAAAATTGCCAGTGATGAAGAATCCACCATGCCCCTTGGTAAATTGTTCCAGTAGTTAATTACTCTCATCGTTAAACATTTACGCCTTATTTCCAGTCTGATTCTTTACCTTCTGGTACTTGACAGCTACCTGCTCTGTTTCAGACTCGGAGGGCTTTGATGCTAAAAAGAAGTGAATTCCTTTCTATGACTAGCGCTCCTGTACAAGTAAATTGTTGGATAAAACCTAGAATCTAAATCTTAAAAAGACCTAAATCTCTCTTTGTTTTTTTGGCTCATATCAAACTTGCAGAGTGTTAGAATTTAAAAAATATCATTCTTCTCCAAGTAGTGGTCCTATGGGTGCTCCAGTATAAGTGTGCTTGCATCCCTGTGCTGCTGATCAGGGAACGTTGGTAGCAGTTAGGTCTCGCCACAATGCTAGCCAGTGCGCATGGGCTAACCCCCCTCAGTTCCTTCTGCAGGGATGGGGCAACACACGCTGGGCAACTCTCTCCTTCCCTGGGACAGGGACCTTCTCTATGCCCTTCCTCCAAGTCCCCTACTGTCGAAAGTCCTATTAAAAATAAAAAGAGAAGGAGAACATGTCATACTGATTGTTCCTATTTTGCCAAAACAGACTCGGTACCGTTACCTGTCACAACTCGTGACATGCCCACTGATCTCTCTCCAAACTAGTCCATACCGCCTCTCACAGAATGAAGGATGTACTCTACATCCCAACCTGGGGATTCTCCGCCTCAAGACTTGGCTCCTTTATGTTTCCAACACATAGAAAGCTCCTGGTTGGAGGAGGTACAAGAGGTATTACTACACAGTAGCGCAGGGGAGGGCAAACACTACGGCCCGTGGGCCAGATCCAGCCCATCAGGGCTTTCAATCTGTTATCAGGGTTTTCAATCAATGTTACCAGGTTCACAACATGACATCTCCAGCTGGTATTTGCACACGCCCGAAGTTCCATCTCCACATCAGTCACCTTCCTCAGGAATGGCCCTATCTCAGAAACCTATAAAATGGGACTTGGGCATTATTCCATCCCTTCGCAGAACAGTATGCAATCACTGGGGACTCCGCCTCTCATGCCATCTGTGACTCCACAGTATTGTCCTCTGTAACTGACTAGACTCTGAAGCTCCAGCCTTCTAGTGGGGATACCACTCAGGAGTCACCAACAGTGGAGCACCTATAGGGACACTACTCGAAGAAGAAGAGGAAGTTACTCACCTTGTGCAGTAACAATGTGTGTCGCTATGGGTGCTCCACAAGCCACCCTCCTCCCCTCTACGTCAGAGTTCTTGTCTGTGACTGCGGTAGAGAAGGAACTGAGGGGGGTTAGCCCACGCCCGCTGGCTAGCCTCATGGCGGGACACAAGGAGAGACAGCACATGTGTGGGCCTAACAAACACTGCTACCAAAGTTCTCTCATCAGCAGCGCAGGGACGCAAGCACACCTACCTTGGAGTAGCCAAAGGGAGACATGTCTCAAAGAACCATGGTTACTTCCTCTTTCATGGTCCTGATCCTCTGAAGGTGGACTCAGTGAGACCATTAAAAACAGTAGCACTCAGACAATGAGCACATGTAGTCATCGGGGCACTTCAAGTGCAGTGAAAGAGGAGTCATGCTAAAAAGAGAAACAACTGAAAAAACAGGACAGCTACATCGGGGGTGGAGAATGAAAAAACTCTGCTAATCGTTCTTCCTCCCCAATACCTTCTTGCTGCAGCTGAGAGTAAGAGTGGTAAGTAGGAGAAAGTTGTGTAGGTCCACAGCACATTGGGGCAAACTGAGGAATCTTGTGAGACTGTTTTTATTTAACTGAAAATTTCTTCCCACCAGGAAGGTTTTTTCAAATTCTCGATGCCCTATGAAACAAGTTAATTTCTGCAGCTTAAAAAAGTACATACGTGTTTTTTGTTGGCAGAATTGGTTACTTTTTTAAACATGGAAGGGAAGAGCTGTCATTTTTCCTTTGCTCTCATATGTTTGGTTACAATTTCAAACAGAATAGTTACACTCTTACTGAGAGTACTCCTGTGTGTAAAGTTACCAACATGCCTAAGTGTTTGCAAGATGGATGGGGTGGTATATGGATGGCTGAGATGATTTTTTTTATTGCCACAAAATATATGTATAGCGGATCTGACAGACTTACTATTATTTATTATTATTTGCATTACTGTAGCACCTAGGAGCCCATTGTGCTAGGCGTTGTCAAACAGAGAACAAAACGGTGGTCGCTCCCCAAGGGTCGTACATTCTAGGTATAAGACAAGAGACAACAGATGGATACACACAGAAGGGGGGAGTACAATGAGACAATACTCATCAGCATGATAGGCAGTGGTTTTGACAGACTTATGTGTATAGTATTTGATCAAAGTTTGAATATATTTTTTACATTCGGAAGTCTTTATTTGGTAGTCCTCTGATGCGTCTCTTTGTGGTACTACTGTTCCATATTGTGTCCCAAAATTGAAAAGATGCTGATTCGCTTTTAGTATTGCCTTGTTTTACCATTAGAAAACAGGCTCCATTAGCAAATAAAACCTTATATTTTTCCTGATATTAGAGTATTATAAAAATATAGATCATTCCAGGCATTCTAAAGCTAATAGAGAATCGTAGAAATGTAGCCCTGGAAGGTCCGCCCACAGCCCTGAGGCAGGACCAAGTAAACCTAGACCAGCCCTGATAACGTGTTTGTCCAACTTGTTCTTAAAAACCTCCAGTGATAAGAATTCCACAACCTCCCTTGAAAGCCTGTTGCAGAGTTTAAATACACCTATAGTTAGAAAGTTTACCTATTATCTCATTGATATCTCCCTTGCTTCAGATTAAGCCCATTCCACTTGCTGTACCTCCAGTGGGCAGGGAGAACAATTGATCACCATGTAAGGCATACATTTTTAACAGTGAGAGTAATGAATCTTTGGGATGAAATTGGATTCTCTAGGAGTTATTTTGGGAGAAGTCTGTGGCAGTGATACTCAGACAGAGGGTCATGAGCCATAAGTGGCTCTTTAATGTGTCTCCTGCGGCTCTTTGAAGCACACGTGTGATGAAACCGTCCTCTTTATAACAGCCCGAAACATATGTGCAGACTGTTATTAGGTCCCCTGCGTTCTTCTTTTCTCAAGACTAAACATTCCCAGGTTTTTTCATCTTTTCTTGTAGGTCAGGTTTTTCTAAACCTTTGTTGCTCTCCTCTGGACTCTCTTCAGTTTATCCACAGCTTTCCTAAGGTGTAGCACCCAGAATTGGACACTTTACTCCAGCTGAGGCCTTACCAGTGCCGAGCAGAGCAGGACAGTAATCTCCCGTATCTTACATACAACACTCCTATTAATACACCTCAGAATTATATTAGCCTTTTTCGCAACTGTGTCACATTGTTGACACCTGTTCAATTTCTGAACCACTACACCCCCAAAATCCCTTTTAGCAGTAATGTCACCTAGCCAGTTATTCCCCCTTTTGTAGTTGTGCGGTTGATTTTTCCTTTCTAAGTGTAGTACTTGGCATTTGTCTTTGAGTTTCATCATTATGTTCTCAGACCAATCCTCTAATACAGGGGTTAGCAACCTATGGCACGCATGCCGAAGGCAGCACGCAAGCTGATTTTCAGTGGCACTCACACTGCCCGGCTCCTGGCCACCGGTCCGGGGGGCTCTGCATTTTAATTTAATTTCAAATGAAGCTTCTTAAACATTTTAAAAACCTTATTTACTTTACATACAACACTAGTTTAGTTATATATTATAGACTTATAGAAAGAGATCTTCTTAAAACGTTAAAATGTATTACTGGCACGCAAAACCTTAAATTAGAGGGAATAAATGACGACTCGGCACAGCACTTCTGAAAGGTTGCAGACCTCTGCTCTAATATGTCAAGGTTGTTTTGAATTCTAATCCTGCCCTCCAAAGTGCTTGCAACCCCTCCCAGCTTGGCATCATCTGCAGATTTTAAACGCATACTCTCCACTCCATTATCCAAGTCATTAATTAAAATATGGAATAGTTCCAGACCCAGGACGGAAGGACCCCACTACGTATGTCCTCCCAGTTTGACAGCAAACCATTTATGATTATTCTTTGACTCCACTCTTTTAATTAGTTGTGTACCCACCTTATAGTAATTTCATGTAGTCCACATATCCCTAGTTTGCTTATGAGCATGTTATGTGGGACTGTATTAAAATCCTAACTAAATCAAGTAGGGATGTGACATGTTAAACGGTTAACCCATAAGCATTACTCTCACTGTTAATATATTGCAGTTAATGTTGAAAGCAGATTGGTAAATAGTTTGGTGATGTAATACCTAATGTGCACATTGAAAACCCCGCAGCAATACCCGGGGGGCATTGGAGCTTGCCCGGCTCTCGCAGCTCGTGGCATCGCTGGATCAGCCTGTGCCCGGCGGAGAGGTCACTGCTTGGGGCAGCCCAGCAGCCCCCCGCCCCCCGGCTCTGCTGCTCTTGCAGCTGGCTGCAGCGGTGGGTCTGCCCAGGAACCACTGGATCTGCCGGAACACCGCTGGTCTCCCGGCAGCGATCTGCCAAACTAGCTGCACTAGGCCGTGTCTAGTAACTGGGAGAGCAAGGGGTGGGATCAGAGCACGCCCAGCCAGTCACACGCAAACGATCCCCCAGCCCACTGTACTCTCCCAAGCCAGGGGTAGATTGTGAGCTTGTTAGTGATTAAATGGTTAACCGATATAATGTTTATAGTTTAAACAGGTAGTTTTTTAAACGATAGTTGCATCCCTAAAATCAAGATGTATCAGGTCTACTGCGTCCCCTCATCACCTAAGCAAGTAACCCTGTCAGAGAAGGAAATTAGGTCTGTTTGGCATGATTTGAGATGAGAGATGATTTGAAATTGACTTTTCTGTACATTATTTTAAAGTCAGAACACAAACAGTCCTAGAGCTAGGAATGTTTTTACATTGTATACACCAAAAACCTAGGCTCCCATTGAGTTTCAAGAAAACATACTGGAAGGGAGGCATTGCTAAGTGTAACCAGACAGTTCCATTTTAATATGATTGTCATTGGTCACCAGTCTTTATATATTCCATGTTGAAACATGTTTCAGCGTTCTGAGAATCCAAAAGGAAGTGAAGTAGCTTTATGACACGGGTAGTTTCATGTCAAAATGAGAGTTTACATAGAAGCATTCTCTTCTGTTCACCTCATACGGAGCACTGGTAAAAATGCTTAAGCAACTCTTAATGAAATTGATTTGAAAACTACTTAGTAAACTTTAAGGACCTGGTTGCTTGCAATGTTTTATTCATGTTTTAATAGAGTTCTCTATTATTATGTTCAAATATTTTTTAATTAAGAAAGAAGTACAGCCCTCTGGGTAATATTGAAACCATGTAGATAGCTGTAATTAAACTTTTCCGCACGTATAACTGCATTCAAATAATACTGAATAAATCACATGAACCTAGTACAATGCAAATGTCATTACATACATCTTTAAACTGAAAAAATGCCTTTAAATAACAGGTTTTGTCAATCCAGCAAAAGTTTAGGAACTTAATAAATGTTTCATATCATAAGGAGAGGATATACAGAAACACAAGATAAAGTTTTAATTACTAACTGAAATATTCAGCTTAGAAAAATGTAAGTACATGGCAAAAATATTTTTACATCAAAAATGCCTTATAAAATACAAAGTGAACTTCATTTCAAATTCAATTTTCAAATTCTCTCTTTGAAAATCAACTAAGAAATGATCAATCCTATCAAAGTATTATGTGGTAGGCATCTGAAGCGGCAAAATAATTTCCCCCCAACTTTTTTTTATTTAATAATTTATAGGGAAGGATAAAGGAGAGAGAAAATGGGCCGGTCCTCTCTTCTCTAAACATGTTATTGGCCTGAAAAATAAGTGTGTTACTGGGAAGGGAAACCAATTGCCAACACCTTGATATTTTCAGATAAGCGCAATAAGATTCAAAAGACAAAACTGTGCTGTGTGTTTTGAATTCTTATCAAAAGATTCCAGTGTAAGCTCTTTCTGTCTAGACTTAAGAGAAGAGGCAAATGACAGAACAAATAGCAGTTTCCCCTTAATTAAAGGGGGAGGATAGTGACCATTTTATTATTTGTGCTCTGAAAGAGACTGCAGGTGTTTCATGAGTTCATGCCATCTGAATAACTCCATGCCAGTCAGTCATTACATAAAAGGATTGATAAACATGGTGGAAGTTCCTATAAAATTATCAAGTGATATAAAACAAAAAGTTTATTAATGGGAGAATCAACAGAAAAGCAGGTTTTTTCACTAATGTCTTGATGTTCAGATTCTTGCATATGTATTATATTCTGTAAGAGTCTAGAGAATCTGGCTTGTGCTATTGTAGGATGAGAGCTCAAAATACAATGTTCAGGACAAAGCAACAGAGGGTCCTGTGGAACCTTTAAGACTAACAGAAGTATTGGAGCATAAGCTTTCGTGGGTGAATGCCCACTTCATCAGACGCAAGAATGTTCAGGACAGTTGTTACCCAGAAATCGTAAGAATGGATGCCTTTAAAAATTGTTTAGAAAGACTATCAGGTGCAAAAATTCCTGGATTAAAATGTGTCCAAATACAGCTAGTTCACAAAGGTGAGTAGAGGGCCAGCCCTAGACCAAATAGCGCCCCAGGCAAGGAGCATCTTCGGCAGCCCCCCGTCCATTTGTTAAACTTTTGGATACCTTATTTTTATAGCATTTGTAGCCTATTTCACGACTTTGCATGCTTTACATGCACAATTTACATGCCTGACTTATCCCTGTCATATAAGATGATAAATTTGCACGCTAGGATCTGTACATCTGTATTTATATCTCACTGACTGGCAATGCCCCGCCCCATATATACCCAGGAGGGAATGGCTGGCAACATTCCAGGAGGTTCGAGGAAAATGTAGTTCTCAGAAAGCCTGGAAGGTTCCATAAGATTCTATAAAGGTCCAGAATGTTCTAGGAGGTTAGTGAAAAATGAATCCACATACGGAATGTGTGAAACATGTTACTTCAAACATTCTATTTTCCCTTTTGTCACTAACAACAAAAATAGATTGCCTGGATCGTCTGTCCCTAAATCCGGCCCTGGGTGAGTATCATCTCCTCAGGTAGGAGACCTTATCCAGTTCATCAGAGAAGTATAGAGAAAATTGATTCAACTTTTGTGCAATAGTACGAAACCAAAGAAATCTCCCCGATCAGGACAAATATAGCTAGTTCTGCATTGATTTCCTAAAAGTCACTGGTTAACCATAAATGTTTGAGACATCTGACTATTCTGAACATAGAGAAGATTGCTTAAGTCCCATTACTTTTCCACATTGGACTCAACAAGGGAATTCTTGTAGATCACATTTAGCCTCAAGTGATAACAGTAATCTTGCATGTTCACATCCCTGACTCCTGGATTCCACAGATTCTGCAATGATGTAAAATCTTATGGACCATGGAAGACTTGGCAAGACTACCTGGCTGGCTGTGTCAGAAAATAGTGTCCCAGTGTTTAAGACTATTTTGTAGGAAAATCTGTTAATCCAAAGACGTGTTCTCTGCAGAGGAATATGGCAAAGGGCTTGAGATGTGTGATAAAAAAATGGAGAATTTTTAGCAGTAAGGCTTTAGAATGAGATGTCATCCCCTAGTGCCCTTCCATTATAAACCCTGTATTGCAGTAATATCTTGACCACCTCAGATCACTTCAGACTGAAACTTGGCTTGCTGGTTGTCAGGTTGCAGGCACATCTATTTCCCCCCTTTCAAAAATTGTTTAAATTGATTCTGCTATTTTGATGCAAATCTCCTTTGGATCAGAGTGTCAAGCAGTTTTTGACAGTGATGAAAGAGGCTTGGACTGAAAAAAACATTTTAATATAAAATTTACACTTTTTAAAATAGGTTAACATAAATTTATTCCTAAAACTGCCATTCCCAACTGCAAAAGCTACTACAGGTGCTTTACAATATAAAGACACTTTAAAAACAAACACTCCATAAAAACATTGATAAATTGTATACAAATGAAACAAATTGAGGTCGTCCAACAGAAGACAAAAGGCTGGCAGAGGTGGTGGGTAAATAGATAAGGGTAAAAAGACTATAAATACAATAACAGGAGCAAAGGTGAAAGACACAAAGAAAGCCAAAATTATATAATTGACTATAAACTTGGGAAAATGGACAAGGCTTATTTGGTTGTTGTATGTTTCGGAAAAACTGCAAAATGTGTGTATACGTGCACTTGAAGAATCAAAAAGCTGAAAAACTCTAGATCAAAGTATTTAAAATGCTTTTTGGGGCAGGAACTTTGGCTTTTTAAATGAGGCTGGAGGGATACCTGCTTCCCAAAAGAGGAAATCTAAGAACTAATGGAGACTTCTAAAGTTTTAATTTCATTCAAAGGTGGGTTTTCGTTTGATTTTTTTAAAGAGCTGTTTGTTGGAGCTTCAAAAGTGACTGAAAATGTTTTACTTAAAAAGTGAATCCAAAATAAAGGCGAAGATTTCAGGTACTTTAAATTCCTACAATATGGCATAGTGCTGCAACCCGCTTCAGTGGCTGCACCACGAAGTGAGTTAGTAATCGTAGTGTAGTTCCTATGAACAGATCTTAACATCAGAAGTAACAATTGCTGTCATCCTTACTAGTCATTTCACCAGTGATGTTTTGGTAAACTCTCACATGACAGGCAGTCCCATCAGGCTGGATTTGAGGCACACTGATGGGGCAGTGCAAGGATACTTGCCTTGACACTTGTATTGTGTTTGTTGTGTTGAGAGATATATCAGCCTCCAATGCCATCAAACTGGCACCTTCAATAAGCTTCACATTTGCTTTTAAACATTTCTGTAAACATCTAAGGGCCTGATTTATTAAAAGATGATGAAATGGGCTCAAGTACTGGGCTCTGCAGACGCCTGAGATATACAGAACAAGTTTCAAAAGATTTTGCACACTGTCAGCAACTTTCCCTCTCTTGAAAGAGATCAAGAAAGAAAGGGAAATTGGATCTCCTAGATTTGTACCCATGCTGCTTAGCTTTTCACATGCAACCAACTGTAAAATGGATCACTTTCACTAGAGATGATTACATATCACTCAACAAAGAAAATGATTTAGAGCTCCATGTGGTGCATTCCTCTGTCTTGGATGATTACCAGTACCTCTGAAAAAGAGTCCTTTATGGAATACAGGGTTGTTGCCAGGAACAGCATTATTGTCCCTCTGCTCCCCTTCCATTCTAGGTTTTATTGTCCTCAGGATCGATTAGCTCAGTGCAGAGCCAGACACGGCAGGATTATGGGGATAGTACACCACTGCCTCATAAAAATGAGTGCTGGGATATGGCCCTGTGTACTGAAGCACAACTACACAGCATGCAGCACACTACACAACAACAGGGGTAAGGGAAGTTTGGGTGAAGGACACAGGGACAAACCCTTTTTTTACAAAACGATCAGACAGCAGACATGGCCTTACTTTTAACTCAGTTTCTAGAATGCTATTGCTTTAATATTCAGTTTCAAAGACAGTAGGTACATAGCATTGTGGTCACCATTAAAGAGTCAACAGCTACCACCCAATGGTGTCCAAGATAATGTTGTTTCCTATTTTAATTACAGTGAAGAAATTATGGTCTCTGTTGGCAAACGAAACATTTTTAAGGGTGATCACTGTTTTACTATTATAATATGGAAAGTCTGAGCTAAATCTTTTGTAATTTTTGGATGCTTTGCAACAGTCAAGCTCAAAAACTAGCGGCAAATAAAGAGAACCCATTTATTATTTTTTTAAAACCTCATCTAATTAAGCTAATCTTACCATTTTTTGAGCCTGACTGTTGCATTAGCTCAAACTTTCCATATAATAACAGTTTAAAAAAAAAAACATCCTACAGTGCTCTCATCCCATTGATGGAGTCACAGTGCCCCAAATTATGCCCAGCAAAATGCACCCAACTCTAAAAATCACAATGGCAAAAAGCTGAAATATATAAGACCAAATATATTTCAGAACATCAAGATCTTGTTGAGTTGACAACTAGTTATTTCCTGGCAGTTCGTTCTTGAAAAAAGCTTTGTAAGCTGGAACATTTAAACTTGCTGCCCCCTCAACTTTTTCAAAAACAGCTAGTAAGTCAATGACAAACCTTTGATATGTGTCTCTTTGCTCGTTGTTAGTATTATTATTATTTATGTACAAGTAACACCCACAAAGTGCTAGGTGGAATTCACAGACAGAAACTTTAGTTTTCTCTGAAAAGCCTATTTCAACACAGGTAATGGTGAGCTTTCACATTTCTATCAGAGATTTCCACGTGTGCCACAGGTCAGCCTCACGAATGTAGTGCAGGCCACACAATAGCTAATGGATGTTTGCAGCTCTTTAGAAATCCTATGAACCAACCTTTTAAGTAATTAAAAATATGATGAACTAAAATGTACATTTTAAAATAAAGGTCACTTTATGCTACCAAGTGGCCAATATATCTTTCCAGAATCCAGATCTGTCATAAAAACCCTGTGCTTGCTATAGTTTGTGTCAAACGACATACATTTTCATTTTTGTGACCTTTATGACATCATGGTAAACGTGTGGTTGAGTCCAAGTTAAGATTGGAATGTGGACATTTTAGATACCTTGATTTTTCTTGTCTAAACCTTATTGTAGTCTATATGAGGAACAGCAGATTCGCCATGCACTGTTGATTCAACCTGCCCTCCATAGCAGTATTTGTTTTTATGTTGCTTCTTATCTATGAATCTGTGGAAGTATTTATGTTTGATCTTCAGAGTGGAACCAGGAGTCTGTTCATTAACCCTGTCTAAGAAATATTTTGCTTTTCTCCTTCTAGGTTAGTTTCTTCTTGAAAATATATTTGATGCTTATCCAAACGATCTGTTTTGTTCATGTATTCTCTTCCATTATCCTTTCTAGATTATTAAGTGTTGCATGTGCAATTTTATTTCGCAGGAGTATGACTGGAGAAACTACCAGCCAAGCAGATTGAGTGCATCTGAACTACAGATGTTGGCTAGTATGAAGAGACAACAAAACGAAGAGCTAGAGGATAATGGGATCTCACATGGACTGAGTGCATCTCAGATTGACAACTGTAATGTCAGCATCAGTACAAGCAGTGATGACACAACAACATGGAACTCTTGTCTCCCACCAGTAAGTTTAAACCGATCTTAGAGTGCTCTAAAAACGTTTATATGAATGTTCAGTAAAAGTCTTCACTAATTTTGAGGTACAGTAGACTTTCTTAATTAAAATTCCTGTGGGTATCAATACAATGGTATCTCTCTCATACTTTAAGCGCTTTTGGCGCCCATTTTAAAAAAAATCATCAAAATGAACCAGCAGCCAACACACCAGCACCCTCCCCCACAAAAAATAAACCCATCTCTCTCCAAAGCCTGAGAAAATAAATAGCCTTTGCAGCGTGCCATGATAGTGGGAACAACCTGCAGATGTGCAATATGGGTTCTTAAATTCAAAACTGGTTTCAGAATTCAGACCCAAATATACCAGCCAACAGCTGGCTTGCATCCTGAACAATGGCCAACGATTATATTTTTCTGATGGCACAATCTAACCACTCAGCAATGATCTGTTTAAAGGACAGGACATCATTTGTGTAGTCACAGAACAACATTTCAGCAATCATACCAAGATACTTACAGAAGCTACATAAAGTTAGACAACTTCTTAGTCCACTTATCTAAACACTTCTAGTTTTTATTTAATAGACTCATAGACTTTAAGGCCAGAAGGGATCATCATGGTCAGTCCAGCAGTTCGCCGCCCGCGGGCTGCATGCAGCCCAATTAGCACACAGCTGCAACCCAGCTCAGCTGTGTGCTAAAGGCCAATGGCCCCCCAGGGTTGGGCGTCTGGGGCTGCCACCCAGCCCCACACAGTGGGGATCTGGGGTCCGGGATCCGGTGCTGCCGCCTGGTCCCGCAAGCTCCAAGATCCAGGGCAGCCAGCCGGCCCCATGCGGTGGGGGTTTGGGGCTCCGGGCTGGCTGGCCTCACAGGATAGGAGGTCCGGGGCTGGCAGCCTGCCAGCCCTGTTGGTGGGTGTCCAGGGTCAGGGTTTGGACTGCCACTGCCCTGCCACCCAGCCCCTGTGGCCCAGGTAACACACTGTGGCCCGCATGTGTTCCTGGCTGCCCGGCGCAGTCAGGTCTGGGCTGCCCCGTCACCCAGTGATATGCGGCCCACAATGCTAAATAAGTTGAGAACCACTGATTTTAGTCTGACCTCTTGCACATTGCAGGCCAGAGAACCTCGCCCACCCACTCCTGTAATAGACCCCTAACCTCTGACTGAGTTACTGAAGTCCTCAAATCATGGTTTAAAGACTTCAAGTTACAGGGAATCTACCATTTACATTAGCTTAAATCTGCAAGAGATCTGCTCCCCATTCTGGAGAGGAAAGCAAAAATCCTCCAGGATCTCTGCCAATCTGACCTGGAGGAAAATTCCTTCCCGACCCCAAATATTGCAGTCAGTTGGACCCTGAACATTTCAGCAAGACCCAACAGCCAGACACGTGGGAAAGAATTTTCTGTAGTGACTCAGAGCCCTCCCCCTCTAATGTCCCATCACCAGCCATTGAGGATATTTGCCACGAGCAGCTGCAGAACAGCTATTGGCCATTGTAGGCAGTTTCATCACACCTTCCCCTCCATACATTTATCAAGCTCAGTCTTGAAGCCAGTTAGGTTTTTTACCCTCACTGCTCCCCTTGGAAGGCTGTTCTAGAACTTCGCTTCTCTGATGGTTAGAAACCTTTATCTAATTTCACCTAAACTTGTTGATGGCCAGTTTATATCCATTTGTTCTTGTGTCCACATTGGCACTTAACTTAAATAACTCCTCTCCCTCTCTGATATTTATCCTTCTGATCTATTTATAAAGAGCAATCATATCTCCCCTCAGCCTTCATTTGGTTAGGCTAAACAAGTCAAACTCTCCTCTCATAAGTTAAGTTTTCCATTCCTTTGATCATCTTAGTGGCCCTTCTCTGCACCTGTTCCAGTTGAATTCATCTTTCTTAAACACAGGAGACCAGAATTGCACACAGTATTCAGATGAGGTCTCACCAGTGCCTTGTATAATGGTACTAACACTTCCCTGTCTCTACTGGAAGTACCTCGCCTGATGCATCCTAAGATTGCATTAGCCTTTTTCATGGGTTTATCACATTGGCGGCTTATAGTCATCCTGTGATCAATCAATACACACAGGTCTTTCTCCTCTGTCATTTTCAATTGGTAAATCCCCAGCTTATAGCAAAATTCTTGTTATTAGTCTCTAAGTGCATGACCTTGTATCATCCACTATTAAATTTCATCTAATTTCTATTACTCCAGGTTTCAAGGTCATCCCAATCCTTTTATATGATATTCCAGTCCTCCTCCATATTGGCAATACCCCCAATTTTGTGTCATCCACAGATTTTATTAGCACAGTCCCACTTTTTGTGGCAAGGTAGTAGTAGATGAAACCATAATAAACATTGAAAATGCCCC
This sequence comes from Trachemys scripta elegans, assembly GCF_013100865.1. Classification (NCBI taxonomy): domain Eukaryota; kingdom Metazoa; phylum Chordata; order Testudines; family Emydidae; genus Trachemys; species Trachemys scripta. The sequence goes on along the minus strand of NC_048304.1, from coordinate 2,151,688 downwards.
GTGGATAAGAAATAACGCAGAACAACCCTCAGGTGCAGACCCAGACTTGCATTAGGTGCACTGGGGCCAGTCCCCACCATAAATTATTGAGACCTGAGTAATGCTCTAATTTATGTAACTACCAGCGACCACACTGGGATTTGCCAGAATGCAGAATCATTGTAGCAGACTTCCATAATGAATGATCAATGCTGCATTATAGCTTTGTGGTGGACTAGAGAGTAGAGTTTTAAAGTGAACAGAAATGTATTGATAAATTTGTTACCGTCCTAATAAAAGTCTGATTTACAAACTAGTATTTTGGGGGAAGGCAGATAAACATAGCTTTTGTCTAATTGTTCGTAGCACACTGACACTGTGCACTTCCTTGCGTCCCAAGTCCAACATTTAGTTTTCTTAGTATTCACTTGATTAGACCCATGCAAAGAGCCTGATCCTTAGGGGCCTATTCGCATGAGCAGTCCCATTGAGCTGAATGGAACTGCTTGTATGAGTAAGTCTGCAGGATTGGACCAGTCGGTTTCAGGTAAATGAAGAACATATAAAACTCATTAATTTTTGAGTAATTATCAGGAAATTGATTAGGTTATTTAGACATGTCAAGTTTGGTTTTACGTGTATTACCATGATTAAAAGAAAGAAAACTTTTACTATAAAATGTACTTTTCCGATATTTAGCAAAGCATGGCATAAATGCAAAGAGTGTTCTTTGATCCCACTACTTTGATCATCTTCTGAACGTTTCAGACTAATGTCTTCAGTTAAAAAAGTGTTTAGATATAATTAATTAGTCATTTAAAATTGTAATGAGATATAGTTGTAGTTATTCAGAATAGTCTTTTGTAGCCATCTCTGTCTATGTAAATCAAACCTATAAGGAAATGTATTGAACTTTGGCAGAGACAGATTTCTCAAGGTTTCTAAATGAAGACCAAATTCAATTAAAAATAATATTTCAAACACCTGAAGCATGCAAGACCCAAGAAATGAATTTGGGAGTCTTATCTGTGCAGCTTTGTGTAGTCATCTGCTCTACTCTCTGCAAACTGGGCAGTGGGGTTTTAAGGTTGTTAGATTGTAGTGGGAGGTTTTCTGTTTTGTTTTAATTTAAAAAGTGGATGTAATGTTTCTGAAAAATGACAGCTGGACATCACTAGAAATTTTATGCAGTGTTGCTGTAGCCATGTCAGTCCCAGGTTGTCAGCAAGACAAGGGGTGCGAGGTCATATCTTTTATTGAACCAGCGTCTGTTGGTGAAAGAGACAAGCTTTCGAGCCATAGCTGAAGGAAAAGCGCTGTACGGCTTGAAAGCTTGTCTCTCTCACCAACAGACATTGGTCCAATAAAAGAGATTACATCGCCCACCTTGTATCACTAGAAATTGAAAGTCTTCATATACCCACCCAGCCCCTTCCTTGCACTGCCCTAACAACATACCTCAGCCTGAGCCTAGGGGAACATCCTGTAGCAATAACATGGTAGTTTATATCCATGCCCATTCAGTCAATTATTGTTGCCTTTTCTGAGCTAGCTGCCAGGGTGCCATTTAGTGCCAATTTTGATCATAGCTTTTGGGGTGTGGACTTACATCTACTAGAAACTGGTCAGAAATCATCGACTGTTATATACTTATGTATTTGGAAAGAAGGATAATGTACTTGTATCACATGAGGATGATGAATTACTTTGCAGTCCATTCGTAACTAAGGAGGATGTTAAACAGCACCACTAGGGATAAACATTTTTAAAACATAAGGTCTGGATAGCTTGCACCAATACACCTAAAAGAGTTTGTTGAAGAGATCTCTGGCCTGCTGATGTTAATTTTTAATAAATCTTGGAATATTGGAGAAATACCAGAAGGCTGGAAGAGTTCTAATGTAGTGCCAATCTTCCAAAAGGGCAAGCAGGATAATCCAGGTAATAGGCCAGTTAAAATCCCTGGCAAAATACGGAAAAGCTGTTATGTGATTCAGCTGATAAAAGAATTAAAGGATGGAAATATAATTAATGCCAGTCAATGTGGTTTTATAGAAAATAGGTGTAGTCAAACAAACCTGATTTAATGCTTTGATGAGGGCACACTGTCACAAAATAGGGAAGATACCCCAAATTGGTGGTATATTCTATAATTAGATTTCACCAACCCGATAACAAGTGAGAACTCCTGGATTACTGTACCAGTCTTACCATGGAGTCACAAACAGTCCCCTTAGGCCCTCCAATCTATCTTGCCACCTGGACTGAGTGATAATGATCACTTACACCAAAAATCACATCACATTTAGGTTGCTCCCAGACCCAAAGACTACTCATTTGCCCCAGATTGATTGGTGCCTTAGATTTGACACCAAAGACAATTCTATAGTAATCTAACTAAAAGTTTCTTCGCTAAGAAAAGGAAATGAGAGTTATTGAGAGATTAAAGCAGGTAAAATATATGTACAGGTGAGTCACAGTCTATAATTCCAAACGGCAGCAGAGATTTAGTTATCTGCCAGTTTCCCAAAAGTCTCTCAGGACTACCCAGAATAACTCTTTGTTCAGTTATTCCACCCTGTTAGAATCCAAGCAGTCCAGAGATGAAGGATCTTTCCCTGAATCCCTACTTGTAGCCTCTTCTCACAGAAAACAATCTGACAGGGTCACCGCCCACGTTGGCTCTTCCTTTGATGACGGAGAATGAGAAATGCATTTAGAGTAAATGATTGCTACTATATTATAATAGGATACAGGTACGTGAAAACAATGCAAGTAACATCCCATTAGTTTTCATGGAGTTTAAACACCAAATACACTCTTATCCATTTAACAATCACTTTGATTTATGCTAATAAGTGAATTGGCCTGGCTTCCAGACATCGTTTGTAAACATTCCGTGAGGCCTGGAGCTTTGGCATGAGCTGACACCTAGTTTGCCAGCGTCACAATGAGATTACATGGTTGGTTGATCAAGTTGTTTTGTAGCGGTTATTAATATACTTAGGATTTTGTACAGCATTTGATTTAGTACCGTATGACATTTTCATTAACAAATTAGCACTATACAATATCAATAAAGCACATTTTAAATTGATTTAAAAACTGGCTAACTAACAGATCTCAAAAAGGTTTCAGAGTAGCAGCCGTGTCAGTCTGTATCCGCAAAAAGAACAGGAGTACTTGTGGCACCTTTGTTAGTGTCTAAGGTGCCACAAGTACTCCTGTTCTTTTTGCAGATTCCCAAAAGTAGTTGTCATCAGGAAATTATCAAATGATGCAGGGATCAGTTCTAAGCCCCATGCTGTTCAACATTTGTATCAATGATCTGAAAATAAATATAAAATAGCTGTTGAAGACACAAAGATTGGTGGCGTGGAAAATAGTGATGAGGGACAGGGAAGTTAGTCAGAGTGATTTAGACCCGTTGGCAAGCTCAGCACAAACAAAATGTGTTTTAATACAACCAAATGCAGTCTAGGAACAAAGACTCCAGGCCATACCTTCGGGATGGGGGCTCTGAAAAGGATGTAGGGATCATAGTGGGCAAACAGTTGAACCTGAGTTCCCAGTGCAATGCTGTGGCAGAAAGGGCTAATGTGGTCCCGGGGTGTATTAACAGTGGAATGGTGAGTAGAAGCAGGGAGGTGATTTTACCTCTGTGTATGGCATTGGTGAGACAGATATTAAAACATTGCATATAATTCTGGTGTCCACATCCTAAGCAGGATGTTGAAAAATTGGAGAGGGTGCAGAAAAGAGCCACAAAATTATTCCAGGGTTAGAGGAAATGCCTTACAGCAAGAGACTTAGCATCAGTCTGTTTAGTTTATCAAAAAGAAGATTGAGAAGTGACTTGATTACAGTGTATAAGTATCTTCACAGGGAGCAAATACAAGGTACTAAAAGCTCTTCAGTTGAGGAGAGAAAGGCATAGCAACCAGTGGGGGGAAGCTGAACTCAGACAAATTCGAATTAGAAATAAGGCACACATTTTTAACAGGGAGGCTGATTAACCATTGGAACAAGGTTAATCTCTTTATATCTCCAGATTAAGACTGGATGCCAGCCTGGAAGATGCTTTGGTCAAACACAAGTTATTGGGCTCAGTACAGGGGTAACGGGGTGAAATTTAATGGCAGTATATGCAAGAGGCCAGGCTAGATGATCTAACAGCTTTAACATCAATTAATCTATGAACTAATATCACTTAGCTACTGGACAGAGTTGTCATTGAATCCAGACATTAAGCAAAACTCAAGTGTGCAGTATACTTGTGCTACTCCATGGTCACTCAGGGTAACTGACAGATCAAAATGCAGCCTATTTGGAGTCCACGTGGAGCCCCCTTTTGAAGTGAGCAGAAAGCGTTTGCAGACTGTTCTCTCTTCCTTGTATTGTTCTGCTGTATGGCTACAGGTGAATGTCACCCTACATGAATAAAGGCCTTCATTTCTTCAGCTTCCATTCTGTGTTGAAGTTCAGAATTTGTATAACTAAAAGCTAGTTCATATTTACACAGGGATTATTTTCATTACTGAAAATCAGTCCCAGAGAGTCAGGGGGAGCTGCAGATGCTAACAATCAGGACCTTAATAAAAATTATATTTATGTGCAAACCACAGAAAAGCTACAGTGTACCTGCATCCATCTTCCATTAGTACACATCAGCAGGGTTCATCTGCACAATGTATAGGAATCAAATTAGAACTAATCTGTACATTATACTTTATAAAATTAAGGACAATCTGAAAAATTGTCCCTAGCCATGATTAACCTTGAGAGATTACTTCATTTCTAGGTAGTCTCCTTCTGTTGATTTAAAGCATTAACATCTTTTCCTCTCTATTAAATTGATAATGTTTTTTGCAAATCATATTCCCCCATTAAGTCTATTCTTATTTTTCCACAAAAATTATCAACAGCTCTTCCCCAAAAGGTAAGCCTTTTTGTTCTAAATGCTGGGTAATTTTATATAACCTCTTTGTCCCTTGATGTAATCTATAGCAACAGCACCACCAGAAGGCATATTTTATATCCTTTCATTTTTGGAATACACTTTATTTTCTATAAAGTAGTATAGCATATAAGTATGTTACCTAGTAAATGTATGTAATAGTTTACTTGTAACATGTTTTTTGTGACTTTAAATTTTCCATCATTTTGCATGTTTTAGTCTGATTTTCAGCTTCATTTAAAAGATGCCCACCTATTTTTGGCTTTAATGAGGTTCAAAAAAAACCCTTCTGAACTGCAAAGATATATAGATCATATTGCTAAGCTGCAGTTAAAACAAATGAACAGATGTTCTTATACAACTATAAAATTGATCTACTAAAAACTGAATTTTATGGCTAATGATCGTTTTCCAAGAACTGAAATGTAATATCTATGCTGTGAAAAGAAATTGTTGAAATATAAGTTGTTTAGCAGCTGTTCTAAACTGTGACAGCCCAAAAGGAATAAAATAGTTTTAGGTACTGTACATTACCCAGCAAAACTGTCAGATGTAGATTTTTTTTAAACATTGAATTTTACCTTGAAGGTGATTTGTAAGGCTTTATAAAATATGAAAAATTAAAAATTGCTTAGATTCCAAATCAGTAATAGAATATTTATGTAGAATTAAAAAATATAAATATTTTGAAAATGAAAATATTGTACATTGCATCCCGCTTGACCTTTTCAGAGAGATGAAATACACATAAAGGTGTTGCACAGTCCTGTGGAATATTTGCAGCTGTACACTTCAGCCTCCTATTCCAAAAAGTCAGAATGTCTGTATCCTGCCTGCCTCCACCCAAAAATAGGCCTTGCTGGCAGGATACCCCATTTCTCAGACAGTTGGTGCCAGTCAATTTTAGACAGCAATGCAGCATTCGCTGTCTAGAGATCCTCAACATCCCCTTTGTCATTCTGTCTCCAACCTTGGGAGTTGACAAGTACTCAGCCAGATTGAAGAAGCTTTCTTATCTCCTAGAAATAGCAGCAGTCGAGCTTGTCTCTCACAACAAAAGATGCTCAGGGCTCTACTCTGTATTCTTCATTGTAACAAAAAAAATCCGGGGAAGGGGTCTTGGCCATCTGATTTCTCAAAAGCCAGAAAAGGTTGATGAAGATGAAATTCAGGAAGGAGACTGGCTTGCACTATCACATATAGTCCCCAGCAGATACTGATGTACCTAGCAGAAGCTTATCTGGATGGGAAGTGCTATATTAGAGCCGCTGCTTATCATCTGTGTATTCAGATCCAACCCAATAATCATCCATTTTTTTGGCTAACCAATTAAAATTGACACTATCACTACATAACCATGCATCTGTTCTCCACTCGCTAGCCTGTTCACAAAGGTTTTGGTAGTGATGATTGCTATTCTTAAATGACACACTTACCACAGCATCTCCAGGGGCCTCTCAAGGTCTCTAGGCACGCAAGTTCACAATAAATTTAAAGCAAAGCTTCCTCATTCCCTCTGAGGTCTGTTCGCCTAGGAGTTGAGTTACAAGAAAAGCTAGTGTTCTCAACTCAAGAAGGGTTCGGCAAGGTGCAGACCCTGATCTCTAAGGTGTCACGGAATTGAGTATCATTAATCCATCTTTATCATAGTTACAGGGCTAGCTGGTCTCTCTGACTGCACCCCCTCTCCAATGCTAGGTGTCTTGTTCTTACCTGTGTCAGGACAGAATCTCACAATCCTTCCATTCTTAGGGTATGTCTACACTGCACACGCCGTACGGCAGTGTGTAACGTAAATACACTGCTTGCCCCCCTAGCACTGATAGAAATAGTAGTGTAGATGGTGAGGCGTTGCTTAGGCAAGTACAGTAAAGACACACCTAGGCTCTAAAGCAGTCATTATCAACCTGTTGCTTACGGGCCGCCTGTGGCCCAATCAGCCCACAGCTGCGGCCCATGTGACATCATCAGGGCCATAACTATGGCAGGTGCGGGAGGAGCACTTGCCTCGGGCGCATAGCCAGCAGGGGGTACAAAAATGGGGCAGTGCAGGATTGGACCCAGTGTCAGTGCCCCCCCTTCCCAGGATCAGGGTGCTCAGTGCTCCCCACAGGATCCCGGGTTCAGTGACCCTGGCTGGAACAGGCACCCCGGCACTAAGATCTCAGCAGCAGGCAGGCAGGGCAGGCTGCACAACTGAGCTCTGTGCAGCAGAGGTAGAAGACCAGAGGGTGCAGGGGTCTAGGGCCACGGGGAGGGGGATGCCACTGGTATATGGAGAACAGACTTTAGGTCGGGGGGACTGTTGGCTGGAGTTAGTCCCTGGATGCGGGGGGTTGAGTGGTGGAGGGGGCAGTCCTTAGGGGACTGCGTGCTGAGGTAGGTGCTGGGAGGCAGTCCCTGGGTGGGGGACTGGATGTTGGAGGCAGAAGTTCCTGGGGGTGGGGGGCGTCATTCTGCCCTGGACAGGGCACCCTGTCTCTGCAGGGACACGTGTGCCAGCCCAGTGTTGGGGGGAGGGTCTGGATGCTGGCAGGACAGTCCCAGGAAGGTTGGGTGATTGAGGGCAGTCTGGGGAGGGGCTGAGGGGCAGGCCCTGAATGGGATTGGGTGCAGGGGGTGCAGTCTCTGGCTGGGGGGGGGTGGTCACATCAGTCAGGGCTCCGGGAGCTCAGCCCAACCATGCCGCCAGCAGCAGCACGGAAGTGAGGGTGGCAATACACCATGCCATGCCACCCTTCCAGTAAATTAATTAATTTTAACAGTTAATGTTTTGACTGACTTTGCTAATTTAAAATGCTCTTGATAGATATTTGGCAGTGTTGTAATGAAAGGTACGATATCGATTTGAATTGTATTGCTGTCATATAACAAGCACTAAACTTTTTTTTTTTTTGTAAATGTACAACTACACCTCTACCCCGATATAACGCTGTCCTTGGGAGCCAAAAAATCTTACTGTGTTATAGGTGATACTGCGTTATATCAAACTTGCTTTGATCCGTCGGAGTGCGCAGCCCCGCGCCCCCGGAGCGCTGCTTTATCGCATTATATCCGAATTTGTGTTATATCAGGTCGCATTATATCAGGGTAGAGGTGTAATATAGATATACAGTAGAACCTCAGCGTTATGAACACACACACAACTACACACCTCATTTGGAACTGGAGGTACACAATCAGGCAACAGCAGAGAGAAAAAAAAAGCAAATACAGTACTGTACTGTGTTAAATGTAAACTACTAAAAAAATTAAGGGAAAGCAGCGTATTTCTTCTGCGTAGTAAAATGTCAAAGCTGTATTGAGTCAATGTTCAGTTGTAAACTTTTGAAAGAACCACCATAACGTTTTGTTCGGAGTTACGAATATTTGAGTTATGAACAACCTCCATTCCCGATGTGTTCATATCTCTGAGGCTCTACGGTATTGTGCATCCCACATAACACAGAGGGAGCTGCATATGCAACCCACCATGGTGAATACATTGAGCACCACTGCCTTAGAATATGTATTCTACAGTGCTGTCTACACAACCAAGCAGTGCTTCCCTGTCTCCACAGTTATTTTAGCAGTGTAGTGTCCCACTGCTGGAGTCTTTCACTGCTGCAGGGGAAGGCTCTGGCAGCTCCCCACTGCTGGAGCCTTTCCCGCTGCCTCCCCTCTAGCAGAGCCTTTTACTGACGCATACATGTAGATACATACAGTTTTCTTTTAACTGGGACCCAGGCACACTAACCTATCTAAGCCAACCACTTGTCACCCTGTAGAGCGGACATAGTTTCAGGAACCTCCATTTCCTCTCTTTGGGGATTAAATGGCCAGAGAATGAATATTCCCAGACAGCCATGTTCCTGAAAGCAAAGAAGTAAATGTTTGGCTAGGAAGAGAGTATTTTAGAAAAAGTATTGTATGTGTATTCATCAGAATGGGCAGAGATGGTGTCCCTAGCCTCTGTTTGCCAGAAGTTGGGAATGGGTGACGGGATGGATCACTTGATGATTCCCTGTTCTGTTTATTCCCTCTGAAGCACCTGGCATTGGCCACTATCGGAAGACAGGACACTGGGCTAGATGGACTTTTAGTCTGACCCAGTGTGGCCGTTCTTATGTTCTTAAGAATGTGGGAATTTTAAAAATGTTTTTGTGATCCACATACGTACCTCAGTCTCCCTGTGGGCTTTGTACAGCCATACTTTGAGTGGAAAGAAAAGCAATGGGGTGTTTGAGCCACCTATGTGTCTGGATGGAAACCAGAATCATTAACAAGAACTGAATAGAACCTACACATGTGAATGATGGATTTGGGACTGATAGACAAAGGGATGGGGAAGAGCGAAGATGGAGTTCACGGAAAGAGAGCCTGAAGAAGCCATGGCTTCCCCAATATACAGTCTGTCCTAAGCCCACTTTCCTGATGCTAGTCCAAAGACTTCATAGATTCATAGATTCATAGATTCTAGGACTGGAAGGGACCTCGAGAGGTCATCGAGTCCAGTCCCCTGCCCGCATGGCAGGACCAAATACTGTCTAGACCATCCCTGATAGACATTTATCTAACCTACTCTTAAATATCTCCAGAGACGGAGATTCCACAACCTTTCAGACATGCAATTGAACATGAGCTCCCAGTGCAACACTGTGGCAGAAAGGGCTCGTTTCAGAGTCATGGAGACTACAGACCTGCTCTTGCAGAACAGCGTGGATCTCTGGGGTCCACTAAAGGGATATTCCCAGGAGACTGGTTGAAGGCCAGGGCATAGACCTGACCCTGTGAATGCATGACAAGAGGCACTTAGGAATAATGCCTGAACTATAAGTGGAAACAGTTAAGTGACCACCATGAGACCTCTTTTCCTTCCTGCCCTGACTACCCCAGTTGGTCCCCTATGGAAAGACACTTCCTCAAAAATATTCATGCTAATATACTATGCCAGTGGCAGATGCAAATACTGATTCAGATACACCACCTCTATATCTGTCATCTCAGCACTCCTAGACATTCTGGGCTTCCTCGTATGTGCCTGCAGCTGTTCCCAACAAGAGATGAAAAGGAAAATGATGATTCCATTTACACAGCTCAGTCACTCCCTTGATGGAAACAGGAAGCCCACCTGATGGTAGGATACTCCAGGCCAGATTTTAAAGATACTTAAGCACCTAGTGAGATTTTCAAAAGCACCTCAGCACGTAAACACGCATTGATTTCAATGGGTGCTAGAGATACTATGGAAAATTCCACTGGGGCACCTAAATACCTTTAAAAACCTGGCCCTCCCTCTTTAAACCATATCCCCAAAATATTCTGACCACAAATGCCTGCCTTTCAGGAGGGAAGCACACCTGGGCCCCTCTAATAAACTACTTCCAAAACATCCCATTCCTAACAAAGAGTAGTGTGGTTGGCTCTTTGAGATTTCAGGGTCACTAGAAAGAGCATGTTATGGTTCAATCAGACAACTCTCTGTGACTGCATCCGAGGTGCCACAAGAAGTTCATCTATAACTTCAAAAAGAACAGGAGTACTTGTGACACCTTAGAGACTAACAAATTTATTAGATCATAAGCTTTCGTGGCTTATGCTCTAATAAATTTGTTAGTCTCTAAGGTGCCACAAGTACTCCTGTTCTTTTTGCGGATACAGACTAACACGGCTGCTACTCTGAAATCTATAACTTCGGGACTCTTAGCCTCTATCATGGCGATATACAGAAAGGAGCCACTGAACACAAAAATACTCCCATCCTCTTCTCCTTAGTCTGTCTCTCTCCTCTGGCTCTTCCCCCTGACAGTACATGCATGCTCTAGTCTCTCCGGTCTTGAAAAAAACCACACTTGACTCCACTTGCCTCTCTAATTAATGCCCCAGCTCTCTTCTCCATTTCATCTCTAAGATAATTTAACACACTGTCTACAATCGCAATCTCCTCCAATTCCATCCTAGACCCTGTCCAGCCTGGCTTTCAAAGTCTCTAATGACCTCTTCCTAGTCAGATCTCAGAATCAGTACTCCATCCTCATCCTCCTTGACCTGTCAGCCACCCTTGACATTGTTGACCATGCTCTTCTTGAAATCTTGTTCTCCCCGGTTCTCCTCCTACCTCTCTAATCACTCCTTCAGCATGTCCTTTGGAAGATCCTCCCCTACTGCTTTCTGCAGGGTCTCCACAGGGCTCTGTCCTTGGTCCCCTTCTCTTCTCCTTATTTCTGGATAATCTCATCCACAAACACAAATTCAACTACCATCTCTAGGCTGGCGACTCACAGGTATACTTTTGTATTCCAGACCTGTCTCCTTCTGTACCAACTAAAATCTCAGCCTGTCTCTCTGTCATCTCCTCGTGAATGTCGAGCGACAAGCTTAAGCCAAACAGGAATAAAACTGAGCTCTTAATCTTCCCTCTCCCGCCAAGCCTTCCCCAGTACTTCCATTCTCCGTCAAGACCACCACCCTGCCTGCCGCTCATTATTTCCTTGTGCTCCCCATTGGTCTGTCTGTATCCATGTGTTGTCTCTTGTCTTATACTTAGATTGTCAGCTCTTTGGGGTAGGGACTGTCTTTTTGTTCTGTTTTTGTACTGTACAGTGCCTAGCACAGTGGGGATACTCATCCATGATTAGGTGCTCCTAGGAACTATGGAGATGCAAATAATATATAATACATTATAAGATGTAAGCGGACAGACAATAGAAACTGATCTTTAAACCCAGACATATCCCAGCTGATATCTTCACTAGGTCATCCCAAGGTGGATATATTCCCATCCAGTGAAAATGTAAAACCCAGGCTACTCTTTACTGGAAAACCAGATCAAAGATCGCTGGGAACAGATGTTATGATTCATAGATAGCCTGACTGGGTGCTCTGGGTTTTCCCTTCTCTCCTACTACCCTTTTTTGGGATGTTCACGATCACAGTTTGATCAGTGATATGAACATCACTCCCCAGGGACATCTGTTTGATCACCTCTCTCTCCACTTCCAAAAATCATGGGAACACGCTCATTTTGTTAATGTTGGTCCCTGTTTAAGACTATTCCTTTAATAAAGCTGCATGTTTGTTTTTAGTATTTCTCATTTCATTGTGTATTGACAATGTTTGTGTATGGTTATGTTTTAATTTGTCTGTGTCATGCCCTGAGTGCTTTGGGTGGAGCTGGGTGCTTTGTAAATATAATGATTATTCTTCTGTTACCTTGCACGGAGACAAAAATATATTCCTAAAATTCAGAGCTCTTGGATTTTTTTATATCAGTTTGTGAACATTCGTTTTTTATGTTAAATACACTGGTTCTTTTAACTAAAAATATGATCCACATTATATAACATTAAAACTGAGTAGGACACCATCATGGAGATAAACATTGATAAACTAGAGTTAACAACGTTTCATCGGATTTGCATCTACTTTGTGCAAGGTGATCAAATCTCATGTAAATGCTTATACTGTAACTCAATGTACAATGATGTATAGGCATATCAATCACAAAAATCATCAATTTAAAATGTACTTTTACAAAATTGGAACCTGAATACCATTTTTGAAATTCCACCTCAGTGATGAAGACCATAGAATTCTAATATATCAGATACTACAAATATATTGTTCGCAAAGGATTCTCTCTTATACCGCTAGATATATTGAAAAAATATTTGCACAGTTACCTTCTCACTACTGTTTTTTGTGTTTTCCACAGCCTGTCAATCAAGGTCATCACTATCAAAAAGAAATGAACCCACTTCCTCATTCCAATCCAAGGTAAGATTCTGTTTATGGGCCAGGCAGTGAGAATTCAGTTAGAATATTCTGGCTAGTAAATGTGTCTTTCTTTGATTTCATCTTAAATCGTTTTTTCAATTGTTACCTCTTCATAGCGTTTTCCCACCGCTCTTTTTCTTCAGAGTTCTGTAACATTGCAGTGTGACCACATTATCCCAGGGTGCAAGACAGAACTCCACTATATGTAATAGCCATCTGCACATAGTGTCATGCATGTAATGTAACCGATGTAGGCCCTGATCCTGTGAAGTGATGCATGACACAGTAGGACTTTGTGTGCACATCACATTGCAGGACTGGGGCTACAGTCATTTAGGGGTGTGGGTTGGTTTGCGTTGGGGAGGGCGGATTACATTCCTTGTAGTCAAGGAGCCCCATTCTTCACAAATGATACATGATTTTAACATTATGGAATTAGACAGGGCCTTTAGGTACACAGCACTTTCAAGAGTAGAGTATTATGTAATAGTACTGGGGCATTTGCAGATTTAGTCTGTCTATAACGTATATAAACTATTCAAGTTTGAAGTTGTGTCTGTTCCCATTGTAATCAGGACCAAAACTCCCCTTGGCTTCAATGGGACCTTTTGAAAGAGAGAAAGAGAGACTTGTCCACCATCAGAAACCTCTTAAACTACTTTATCTGTGAAATTTTACGATCCTTTTGTCACCTCAACTGTCGAGCCTCCATATTGAACTGTAGTTCAGACAGACAGCTGTGTCTCATTTTTCATCTGACCCCAGTGATGCTCTCTTTGCTTTTCCAATGCTTAGCCAAGACTGTTTTCAGATGAAAGCAAGTTGCATGAAGTTTAATCTATCTGTAGGTGATGCTGGTGAGGCAGGGAAAAGATCTTGAGGGTGTGATATATTCCTCTGTTACTGAAGAGGTCTGTTTGCTTTGTTTCAGGATATTAACAATCTGGGGATGCTTCTGGTGTCCAGTTGTCAGTAGTAAAGCACCTTTTCCATTTCTGTTCAGCTAAAACCTTGCCTTGTAGGTAACAATCAGTGAACCCCAGTTCCCGAGAGACGTCTCTCTGGAGTGTCCAGTCCCTCTCACTGGATGCTGTTATTAAGTTCACTGCCTCCAAAGAGATGGTGCCCACATTAGCTTGTTAGGTTAGCTGAAGATCAGCACTGAGAAAGTTTTGTAATAACACATGAATAAGTTTATTAACAAAGAACATAGGTTTAAGTGATTTCAAGTAAGAGTATGTTGTGTTGTTGTAGCCATGTCGGTCCCAGGGTATTAGAGACCTGGTGGGTGAGGCAATATCTTTTATTGGACAGACCTGAAGAAACGCTCTGTACGTCTCAAAAGCTTTTGTCTCTCACCAACAGAAGTTGGTCTAATAAAAGATACTATCTACCTTGTCTCTTCAGGTAAGAGTGAAAGAGATATGAAAGGTTACTAACAAAACATGCTTTCTAGTGACTAAAACTTAATGTCGGCAAGTTACAATCTTTGTCTAAGCGGGTCTCTCACCTATAGTCCGTTCCCAGAGACATCAACCCCCTTGGTTGAAGGATCCACCTTTCTCAGATTTCTAGAGCTCTGGCCTCTTGTGTCCTTTAGTGGCCAAAATGTTTTTTTGTTTCTACTTATAATTCCTCAAGTCCATTGTCTCTGTTTCAAGAGCCAGGCAGGCTTCCTAGAGGTATAGCTTCCATCCCTCTTGTGAATGCTAAGTGATCATCCCCCCCGCTTGCTAGTTTGATAGCTGCGTTTACTGTATGTGTAAATGTACTTCCCTTGTTTCTGGGCTTATCAGGCTCAATTTACATTGGAGATGCAGTCAAGCAGGCAAAACAACGTTTCTTTGTCTAGGACAGGCTGGGCTTATGCATGCTGGACAAACACCTTTTACAAACATATTTGCAGCACACATCTATAATTCTTTATACTCTGCCTGTATGGGGGGGGGAGGGATAGCTCAGTGGTTTGAGATTGTCCTGCTAAACCCAGGGTTGTGAGTTCAATCCTTGAGGGGGCGATTTAGGGATCTGGGGCAAAAATCTGTCTGGGGATTGGTCCTGCTTTGAGCAGGGGGTTGGACTAGATGACCTCCTGAGGTCCCTTCCAACCCTGATATTCTACAATGAGGTGTTTGTAACCATTCATTTCTCAGGCCTGGATTTCAGCACTGTCATCCATGCTTTTGTTACCCTAACGTGAAGTGCATGGGACTACACTTGAAGATCCCTCGAAAGCATCAGCTAGTGCACGTGGCAGCTATCTGCATTCTTGGTGGTCTTTCAGAGAGCATATTACAGCAGTTATTTGTTAGCAGGCCTGGCTTCCTCTTCTCTTTCATGTGTACATCAAGGTGTTGACTTTGGTCTACAAAGGCCATAGAGAGCTTGGGACCAGCTTACCTATCCCAGCTCCCCAGATATAAATGCCAGGTAGCTAGTATGTGGGCATTCTGGGTGCAGGGCCCTTCATTCTGGAATTGATTTCTCTCTCTGGTCTGACAGTGCTCAGGTCTTCTATCTTTAGGGCATGACTCATGGTCCATCTCTTTTTGCAGGCTTTTTCCCAAGGGAAGGATGAGTAGTTCATTTGTTAAAAGTCATTGTTACAGTATATGAAATGTTGTGCATATGCTCAAACACTTTAGTGCCAGGTGCATTTTATATACTGAAAAACTTAATAAAGTACACATAAAATAAACATTTTAACATACCAGGTCAGGTTAATATATTCAAGAAAGTTAGTTTGTGTTTTATATACAGATTCAAAGTCAAATTTTCTGGGCAAAAATTACTACCAGCTTTTGTACCGCTGTTTAATCTATCACACAGTAATCTTTAATTTTTTTACAAAATCATTTTTGACAAATGTGGGCAATCAAAATACCTGTAAAATACCTGACTTGCAATTGCCTCATAAATTCAGTATCCCTTCTGAGCTCCCAGAAAGGCATTATTGGGCTGTAAACATAGAAGACAAAATTTTGAGGTCAGCTTGCATCAGGATATAAAAACTGGAGAAGATGTATGTAATGCAGGAGTATTTTATAGCCTGTGACTGAAAAATCATGATTCATATTGTTACGTTTTATTTGAAGATGGAAAACTTAGAAATGTTGTTCACCATGGAGGAAAGGGGGACAAGTAAATGAGAAGAGAGATAAAACTGATGGTGATTCTAAAATGAGTGAGCTCCTGAACTATTCTTTAAAACCAGTTTTAACAAGCACTGTAAGAAAAAATGTGTATGTAACCTATGTAGAGGGGAGGCAAGTCAATTTACTTACCAGTCCTTTCAAATGAAAAATATAACACAGGCCTAACCCCAAAAATTGTTATAAATAAATACAGCGATTGGGTCTTCTGACAATCCGGGATCTTCTGCTGTCATGTAGGCTGAGCCTGGGTATTCTATTGACAATTAAATAAAGCATTTAGTTATACCGCATAACCAGTTGTTTCAGCATCCATGACATTGAGCACATACACAACTTCAAATAAGAGAAAAAAACTTGACAATTACTGCAGCTGTTAGGCTCACACGCTGTCGTTGGTTCAATGACATAACACACCTCACAAAGCCGTTTGGCCTCTGATCTGCGATTGTTCCTTTACGATGTCTTCCCAGTCTCAATCTCACTGACTTCTGTAAAATTACAGGAAACCATATTGAGATCCAACCCACAGATTCAAACTGGGTTATCCCTGGCAGCTCTATCTGCTCCCTACAGAGTTGGGGGGGAGGCTGTGTGTGGATCTGACGGCTGCTCTGCCAGTCAGGACACAGGGCCATGCTTTGTGTCTCAATAACATACATATTCACACAAACACAAGCACCCGATTTACTTAATTCTAAACTTGCTTCTTAGAACAACAAGACCAGGGCAGGAGCCTTTTAGGCTAGTAGCAAACTTCCCTATCCCTTTAACTATGACCCAGTGCTATATTTAAAAAAAAATACTTATTTTCCTTCTTGGGTCTAAGGACTTCAGAGCTACTTGAACATATATCTGCTGCAGGCCAATAAGGTCCAACTAACCTGTAAAATTACAGGAAACTGTATTGAGATCCAACCCACAGATTCAGTATGGGTTATCCCTGGCAGTTCTCTCTTCTCCCAGCTGGGCTAGATCTGACTGGTGCTCAACAGGACTGACAGTTTTGTATCCCTGACAGCGCTCATTATTGATTGGCCAGGAGCTTCCAGCTTCTAACTAAAGCCAGGAGGATAGGGGGATGGGATGTGTTCACAAGCAGGCGTGTCTGCCCTTAAAGAAGTCTTCCACATCAGCTTCAGAACAGCTACTGAGCATGGTTAACAACTTGCACTCCCTCTAGTGGGCTGAAATAGCAACTCCTTCGGATCACTCGGTTGGGGAATGTTTCGGTATCCGCTCAGAGCAAGTAGAAACGGCAGCTGTGATTACAGCAGTAAGTTATTGGCTGAACACCATGAAATAAGAAAAAGAAAAGGGGGCTCCATCTGGACAGTTGGGAACTATCTAAATCCTCCTAAGCAGGCAGTAGCTGTTGCAGAGAAGCAGGTAAAAGAATATTTGAAAAATGGATCTATGCTGTGTAGATTAGCGGATGTGAATGATAGCCAACGTAATGGTATTGAGACAATCAGCACAAGCAGTTTCTTTTTGAATAGTCATGGACCACTGAGGAGGTACCAAATGACTGGGAAAAAGCGTGGGTGGTAATGTTATTCATAAAATACAGAGAGAGTGATCACGGCAGTTACTATCCAGTAAATTTAACTTCTTTCCCTAACCAAGTTAAGGAACAGATAGGAAAAGGAAACCTCTTAAAAGATAATGGCACTGAGTGCAATAAACAGAAAGGGCTAGAGCTAGACTCAATCGGCAGGGGATCCACAGAGCCCAGGTCAGAAAGCCACCCTGGAATATCAGTACGGTTACACCAGACTGTGCTCCTCTGTGGGGTTCAGAACCTGCTAGCACAGTGAGACTGGTTGGCCGGGAGGGCCAGGGCCATGTCCACCCGGAGATATGCTGGATTCCAAGCCCGAGCCAGGCAGTTTCCATAAGTGGGACTCCTGTGACGTGCTGGCTGGATTTTAAAGTTGTTCTCCCCCAGCTGAGCCCAAAGAGGAAAGCAGTGGCGTTGCTGCCACTACCCTCACCTAAGAGTGATATCTCCTTCTAGTGCAGAGGGCTGCAAATTGCCACCCACCTTGCATGCAGCTGGTACTGCTTCATCCTCCATCAGCTTCATGTGGCATGGAAGGTTTGAAAGTTTTATAAAAAGAAATGCTAAATGCAGAGAAATATTGTACAGGCTTTCAGGCCCTGCAGGGCTGTAAAACCTGGCACAGCTCTCAAGAAGGCACTGTGAGCCAAGCTGTAGGCACTGTATGGACAGACTTTGTGAAGTTTCTACAGACTCTTTTCAGAAAATCTGTTCTTTCCAAAAAAGAGCCGATTTTCTGTCATGTTTTTTATTAAAGTTGAAAACGATTGCTATAAACACTGGCTATGCCTGGGACTCACCGGTTGTCACAACATTGGCATGGTGGCATACCAGGCTCTTCCCAAGCCACCTACTGAAATTTATGCACTGAAGTTCAAGCAGTTGGTTTCCCAAGTAACTGCATAAACAAGCTAAGATGGGACATAAATATTTCAGCACTTAAACAGGGCTTCCTGTAATAAGCAACATATTTTATACCTCAGTAATCTCATACAAAAGATGCACAGCCAGATTTTCAGTCAGGTTTCAGCTGGGCTTGTGACTTTGCACCTGTCCAAAATAAATAAATAAATGTACCCACAATAAACTGTGGGCACAGATATTTGTAGTTAGATGTCTACCTGCTGTGGATTGTGGCCGCAGCATGAAAGGCCAGCACTTAAAATCTGACCCATGCTGTATGACAGAGTTCTCTGATTAGGGTGACCAGACAGCAAATGTGAAAAATCGGGACAGGGGGTGGGGAGTAATAGGAGCTTAGATAAGAAAATGACCCAAAAATCGGGACTGTCCCTATAAAATCGGGACATCTGTAGGTAAGGTGGCTGGTCCATATCAGCGAGTTATGGGTATCACACCTTTAAAAAGCATTTATGTGAAAAACCAGAGCAAAAACTAGAATGTTCGAGAGCCAGGAATTTAGGAGTGAGGATTCCACTTCTCAAGCAAGGCACTGAGACTCTCTCAGATAACTACCACAGCTTTCACTCTGCCCCAATATGCACCAGACAAGCACACTGACAGCTCAACACCTTAATCCCAATAAAACTGCAATATTTAGGAAGTTTCCCAAAAGTCCCCAAAAGCCTAAACAGAATTGTCAATCTCCCAAAGACCCTGCTTAGGCTGTTTGGGGAGGGCGGGGGAGCTGACAAACGTCCCTAGACTAGTTGGGATCTCCTGGACTTAATAAGGCTCCCATTGACTGGGAGTGATTTTGAAGGGCTCTTCCATGCCCCCACTAAGACTTGGGGGTGGGGTTAGGGCTCTGACCCCTAAAGATCCCAACAAGTCCAGCAGAGTCCGCAGGAGGAATTGGAATGCCTTTTCGCTATGCTCCCACCTCCCCTCCCCTTTGCTTCGCTGCTCTCCTTCCTGCTCCACGTCTCTTCCCACTCAAACTCCATGTTCTCCCCAGCCTGCCAATCCACCTTCCTGCAGACAGTTGCTATGGAAAGTATCTCTTTTGTAATTACTCTGTTGACTTTATAGTATTCAGTCCTACCCTCAGATATGTGGGGATAAAGGCACAGTAACTGATTGAGTAAAATAAGCAGTGGTTGCATTCAGTAGCACAGCACCCACAATCTGTGTCCTCTTTACTAGCATGTCTTGTGTTTATTTCGGCTTTGTTTGCTAACTGTTTACAAAAAAGAAAAAAATGAAAACTAACCAAGGTTCTAAAACCCTGAAGAACTTATAAAGTATTTACTAAAATACGAACTGGAAATGGATGATGCTATCCAGGCCAGCATTTCGTTTAGATTTCTATTTTATCTATAAAAAGTGTCATTGCTGTGCTGTGGTTTAAATTCTTTAGAGCTTTGCCACTTGTGGTTGTGATATAAACATCCTTCTATCTATAACTGGCTGATAAGGGCCTGCAGTCTTTGACAAATGATTAATAGCCACTGACCTCAATTCACATTGGTTCAGGATAGGCTGACTGACGTAAGCTGTCTTGTCATCATAACCTACATGTATTACATTGGACTGATCGGGATGTCATCATTTTTCTTTCCTTTACAATCTCAAATATTTTTTTGCGACCAGTAAGCATGATGTTTTCTCTCTCTTTTGGTGAATGAATCTTTTCAAACAGAAACAGATAAAGTGTACAGATCCATACATTACCAAACAGAGGTTACGTTGTATATCAGCTTCAGTTGTTTAATGGTAAAATAAAATCTCAATTGATATGAAATTTGTACCATTCAGAATTATTTTTTGTTTCAGTGACTTGCAAATCAGAACATTTTAAGAGATTAACAACTTCAAAAGATTAGAAAAAAGTTATGTGCTTCTTCCTGAACATAGCAGAACCAAAATCCTTAATTATTACTTAATCACAGCATGTGATTTTCTAATTTTTGTTATGTCTGTCTACAGTGGGTAAGGTAATGAATCATAAAAATGGATAAGCTGCTTTCTGAATTCATTTTTTAGCTTAGTTTCAACCTTGAGGCCCGGAGGCTCAAATAAATGTATGATGTTGAAATCTTAACTAGAGAAACTTTTAAAAAGGAAACACACTTACTTGCTCACTCTACCGTAAATTTATTCAGATTAGGGGGGCACTCCTGCTACCTGCAGAGGAAGAACAAACTAGTGATTAAATCCCACAATAATGAAAATCAGGAGATCTAGTTCTTTCCCTGACACTGCCAGACTTCTTGTGTGATTTTGGATAAATCACTTTACCTGGAGGCCCTGGTTTTCCTCATATGCAAGATGTGAATAATTAGGGTTACCATCCGTCCGAGTTTCCCCGGACATGTCCGGCTTTTTCAGCTTTAAATGGCCGTCTGGGGGGGATTTCTAATAAGGTAGAAATGTCCGGGATTTCCCCCTTCCCCTCCTGCAGAGTGCGGCGTGGCTGATTGGACGGCTGGGCCTGATTGAAAGCCGCTCGCAGCCACTGGGGACTCTAACAGCCAGAGTCCCTCCCCCTCCCCCGCTCCCTCCTCCCCCGCAGAGCAGCGCGGCACAGTGTTTGGCTGCACGTGGCGCCCGCAGCTCTCCCTCGGCCTGGGGGGGGGGGCAGGCAAGGGACAGGGAACAGGGGGTTAGATTGGTTGGGGGTTCTGGGTGGGCTGTCAGGAGAAGGGGGTGTAGAGAGCGGTTGGGCCAGGCAAGGGACAGGGAACGGGGGGGTTAGATTGGT